>NC_087398.1:19617500-19647500 GCF_031307605.1 Tribolium castaneum
TTATTATTACTATTATTATTATTATTATTATTATTATTATTATTATTATCATTATTATTATTATTATTATTAACTTTTGTATAGTAAATGTTTTTATACCAGTTTTAAAATGAGTTATTAATTTTAGACAATTTCTTGCCTAAAAATACAGATCACAGATGATTTCTTGCATAGAAATGAGAAAGCGCTCATATAACACACAAAATAAGCTTCATTTTTGCTTAGAAAACTAAGCTTACTTTTATTTCTATTATTATTTTTATTATTATTATTATTATTATTATTATTATTATTATTATTATTATTGTTATTATTATTATTATTATTAAAAACTTCAATTAAACAGACAGAAAACGTCGTATTCTGACACAAAAAAACGAATTACGTTATAGACTTGACGAGAACGGCGTATCTCGGACTCTTATAGGACTCTTATAGGGTCAAAAATTATCAGTTTGGATTAAAACAAATTATTTTTGTTGACTCTCAGTCTGAATTGTTTATCAGTTCAAACAAAAACGGCTTACTTTAGACGATCTTTTGCTTTGAACAAGAAAACTTACATCGAACAGACTAAAAACGTATTAATCTGGCATAAAAGAGCAATTTATGTATCACTTTGGATAAAGGCAGCTAATCCTATTCGTTTCATTGCTTAAAATAGACAAAATTGTTAATAAATCTAACAAAAACGCTGTATTCTAGCACAAAATACTAATTACATTATAGTTTCGACGAGAATAGCTTATTTGGAATGATTCTATGCTTCCAAACGAGTAAATTTTTAATAAACAGATGCCAAACATCATGTTTTGTCCTATAAAGACATTTTATATTGCAGTTTGTATTAAAACAAAATATTTTCGTTGATTCTTTGTTAGAAGCAGCAAACCTAACATTAAAGAATCTGAAAACTTTGTATTCGGACACAAACCACCGAATTTTGTTTCAGTTTAGACAAAAACGGTGGATTTTCGACAATATTTTGCTTTGAACAAGAAAGCTTATATCAAACTGACTAAAAACGTCTTATTTTAGCACAAAACAAAAGATTTGCGTTATAGTCTTAAAGCTGATTCATGCCACAGTTTGGATAAAAACCAATTATTTTTGTTAATTCATTGTTACAAACAAGAAACCTTACATCAAAGAAACTGAAAACCCCTTATTTAGGCACAGAAATTCGAATTACGTTTCAGTCTGGACAAAAACTGCTTATTTTAGACGATCCTTTGTTTTGAACACGAAAACTTACATTAAAAAGATTAAAAACGTCTTATTCTGGCTGAAAACTGCAAATTATATATTACTCTAGATAAAAGCAATTTATCCTGATTACTCCTTTACTTAGAATAGAGTAAACTTGTATAAAACTTAATGAAAACTTTAAATTTCGTCTCAAAGAAATAATTTACGTTATAGTTTTGACCAGCACTGTTTATTTCAAACGAAATTATGATTCGAAACTAATGAACTTTTATGGGGCAGATGCAAAACCACATATTACCATATAAAGCGTTGTTTTAAAGCAAAGTATTACCTTTTGCAACAAGAAATTTCACGTCAAAGAAACTGAAAACTTCGTATCCATACATAAATATCTAATTACGTATCAGTTTAGGCAAATACAGCTTATTTTAAACGATTCCTTGCTATAAACAAGAAAAATTTTATCAAGCATATTGAAAACGTCTTATTCTCGGAAATAAGAGCAAATTATGTATCAGTTTTAACAAAAGCGGATTACTCTGTTTGATTCTATGCTTAGAGTAGAGTAAACTACTATAAAACGTATTGAAAACTCTATATTCAAGCTCAAAAGAACAAATTACGTTATAGTTTTGACAAAAAAAAATATTTCGGACGATTACATACTTCGAAGTAAGCAAACTTTAATTGAACATGTGCAAAAGCTAATACTTTGCTTTAAAATAATGATTTATGTGGTAATATGGTATTTTGCATCTGTCCTATAAAAGTTTACTCGTTTCGCTCCATTGAATCATTAGAAATAAATTATTTTGACACAACAACAACACAAATAATTTGTTTTTGTTTAAACTGTAACATAAGTCGCTTTTATAAAACGAACTAAGACGTTTGGCATCTGTTTAGTGAAAGTTTTCTCGTTTGGGGGCATAAAATCGTTTGAAATTAACAGTTCTGGTCAAAACTATTACGTAAATTATTTCTTTGTATCACTTTAAAGATTTGCGTTATAGTCTTGACGAGAACTGTTAATTTCAAACGATTCTATGCTTTGAAACCAGTATACTTTCACTGAACAGAGGCAAAACGTCTGATTTCGCCTTTAAAAAACGATTTATGTCACAGTTTGGATTAAAACCAATGATTTTCGTTTATTCATTGTTACAAACAAGAAACCTTACATCAAAGAAACTGAAAACCTCTTATTCAGGCCCAGAAAATCAAATTACGTTTCAGTCTGGACACAAATTGCTTATTTTAGACGATTCTTTCTTTTGAACACGAAAACTTACATTAAAAAGATTAAAAACGTCTTATTCTGGCTCAAAACTGCAAATTATGTATTACTTTGGATAAAAGCAGTTTATCCTGATTACTCCTTTGCTTAGAATAGAGCAAACTTGTATAAAACTTAATGAAAACTTTAAATTTCGTCTCAAAGAAATAATTTACGTTATAGTTTTGACCAGAACTGTTAATTTCAAACGATTTTATGCCCCCAAACGAGAAAACTTTCACTAAACAGATGCCAAACGTCTTAGTTCGTTTTATAAAAACGACATGTTACAGTTTAAACAAAAAAATTATTTTCGTTGTTGTGTCAAAATAATTTATTTCGAATGATTCAATGGAGCGAAACGAGTAAACTTTTATAGGACAGATGCAAAATACCATATTACCACATAAATCGTTATTTCAAAGCAAAGTATTAGCTTTTGCACTTGTTCAATTAAAGTTTGCTTACTTCGAAATATGTAGTCGTCCGAAATAATTTTTTTTTTGTCAAAACTATAACGTAATTTGTTCTTTTGAGCTTGAATATAGAGTTTTCATTACGTTTTATAGTAGTTTACTCTACTCTAAGCATAGAATCAAACAGAGTAATCCGCTTTTGTTAAAACTGATACATAATTTGCTCTTATTTTCGAGAATAAGACATTTTCAATATGTTTGATAAAATTTTTCTTGTTTATAGCAAGGAATCGTTTAAAATAAGCTGTATTTGCCTAAACTGATACGTAATTCGATATTTGTGCATGGATACGATGTTTTCAGTTTCTTTGACGTAAAATTTCTTGTTGCAAAAGGTAATAATTTGCTTTAAAACAACGCTTTATATTGTAATATGTGGTTTTGCATCTGCCCCATAAAAGTTCATTAGTTTCGAATCATAAAATCGTTTGAAATAAACAGTGCTGGTCAAAACTATAACGTAAATTATTTCTTTGAGACGAAATTTAAAGTTTTTATTAAGTTTTATACAAGTTTACTCTATTCTAAGTAAAGGAGTAATCAGGATAAATTGCTTTTATCTAGAGTAATATATAATTTGCAGTTTTCAGCCAGAATAAGACGTTTTTAATCTTTTTAATGTAAGTTTTTGTATTCAAAACAAAGGATCGTCTAAAGTAAGCAGTTTTTGTTCAGACTGAAACGTAATTCGAATTTCTGTGCCTGAATAATGGGTTTTCAGTTACTTTGATGTAAGGTTTCATGTTTGTAACAATGAATTAACAAAAATAATTGGTTTTTATCCAAACTGTGGCATGAATCGTTTTTAAAAGGCGAAATAAGATGTTTTTCCTCTGTACAGTGAAAGTTTACTCGTTTCAAAGCATAGAACCGTTTGAAATTAACAGCTCTCGTTAAGACTATAACGCAAATCTTTTGTTTTGTGCTAAAATAAGACGTTTTTAGTCAGTTTGATATAAGTTTTCTTGTTCAAAGCAAAATATTGTCGAAAATCAACCGTTTTTGTCTAAACTGATACAAAATTCGGTGGTTTGTGTCCGAATACAAAATTTTCAGATTCTTTAATGTTAGGTTTGCTGCTTCTAACAAAGAATCAACGAAAATATTTTGTTTTAATACAAACTGCAATATAAAATGTCTTTATAGGACAAAACATGATGTTTGGCATCTGTTTAATAAAAATTTACTCGTTTGGAAGCATAGAATCATTCCAAATAAGCTATTCTCGTCGAAACTATAAAGTAATTAGTATTTTGTGCTAGAATACAGCGTTTTTGTTAGATTTATTAACAATTTTGTCTATTTTAAGCAATAAAACGAATAGGATTAGCTGCCTTTATCCGAAGTGATACATAAATTGCTCTTTTATGCCAGATTAATACGTTTTTAATCTGTTCGATGTAAGTTTTCTTGTTCAAAGCAAAAGATCGTCTAAAATAAGCCGTTTTTGTTTGAACTGATAAACAATTCAGACTGAGACTCAACAAAAATAATTTGTTTTAATCCAAACTGATACTTTTTGACCCTATAAGAGTCCTATAAGAGTCCGAAATACGCCGATCTCGTCAAGTCTATAACGTAATTCGTTTTCTTGTGTCAGAATACGACGTTTTCTGTCTGTTTAATATAAGTTTTTAATAATAATAATAATAACAATAATAATAATAATAATAATAATAATAATAATAATAATAATAATAATAATAATAATAATAATAATAGTAATAATAGTAATAATATTAATAATAATAATAATGAAAATAATAATAGTAATAAAAGTAAGCTTAGTTTTCTAAGCAAAAATGAAGCTTATTTTGTGTGTTATATGAGCGTTTTCTCATTTCTATGCAAGAAATCATCTGTGATCTGTGTTTTTAGGCAAGAAATTGAATAAAATTAATAACTCATTTTAAAACTGGTATAAAAACATTTACTATACAAAAGTTAATAATAATAATAATAATAATAATAATAATAATAGTAATAATAGTAATAATAATAATAATAATAATAATAGTAATAATAATAATAATAATAATAATAATAATAATAATAGTAATAAAAGAAATAATAATAATAATAATAATAATGATAATAATACTTATAATAATGAATTTCTTTCTAAATTAAAGCTTAGTTTTTCTAAGCAAAAATGATGTTTATTTTGTGTGTTATATGAGCGTTTTCTCATTTCTATGCAAGAGATCATCTGTGATCTGTGTTTTTAGGCAAGAAATTGAATAAAATTAATAACTCATTTTAAAACTGGTATAAAAACATTTACTATACAAAAGTTAATAATAATAATAATAATAATAATAATAATAATAATAATAGTAATAAAAGAAACAATAATAATAATAATAATAATAATAATAATAATAATGATAATGATAATAATACTTATAATAATAAATTTCTTTCTAAATTAAAGCTTAGTTTTTCTAAGCAAAAATGATGCTTATTTTGTGTTATCTGAGCGTTTTCTCATTTCTATGCAAGAGATCATCTGTGATCTGTGTTTTTAGGCAAGAAATTGTCTAAAATTAATAACTCATTTTAAAACTGGTATAAAAACATTTACTATACAAAAGTTATAATCGGTCTTTAATAATAATAATATTAATAATAATAATAATAATAATAATAATAATAATAATAATAATAATAGTAATAATAATAATAAAAATAATAGTAATAAAAATAATAATAATAAAAATAAAAATAATAGTAGTAGTAAAAGTAAGCTTAGTTTTCTAAGCCAAAATGAAGCTTATTTTGTGTTATATGAGCGTTTTCTCATTTCTATGCAAAAGATCATGTGTGATCTGTGTTTTAAGTTGTGTCAGAATACGACGTTTTCTGTCTGTTTAATATAAGTTTTTAATAATAATAATAATAATAATAATAATAATAATAATAATAATAATAATAATAATAACAATAATAATAATAATAATAATAATAATAATAATAATAATAGTAATAGTAACAAAAGTAATAATAATAATAATACTTTTAAAAAGGAAAAATGGAGCTTATTTTGTGTGTTACATGAGCGTTTTCTCATTTTTATGCAAAAGATCATGTGTGATCTGTGTTTTTAGGCAATCTAAGCCAATTTATAGTTTTTAATATTTAACAAAAATTTGCTTTAAAATAAAATGTTTGAAAAACCGAAATTAAACTAAATTAATTGTGTCTAACACTTTAGTAGAGGAAAAAGGAGGAGACATAAAAGTCACTAAAGTCTTAAAGTTGTCTTTAGTCGTCATATTAATAACAATAACATTTATAATAACAATACTAGTAGTACTAAATTTGCTTATATGCAAGCGCTTAATTAAGGTAACAGTTTTTTTGTTTTTTGCCTATATCTCGAAAACAGTTACTCCTATCAATTTTTACTTTTTCACCAAAATTAAAGGTGATAAAATTTCCTACAAAATAGTTATTTGCATTTTTCATGTAGAACTAACCATAAGCGAGATATAAGTTTGAAAATAATTATTAATTAAAAAAAAGTGTTTTAACAGAAAATGTCTTGTGATTTAAAATACACTTAATTTGTTGGGTCCAATACTTTATTAGAAGAAAAAGGAGGTGACATAAAAGTCACTGAAGTCTTCAGAGTCGTTTTTAAATGCTGCATTTTTGACTTCGTCTCAAACATTGAAAACTGAATTACATTTTTGTTCAGTAACAGTTACAGTTTTCTTATTGGTTTTTTGCTTATATCTCGAAAACAGTTACTCCTATCAAATTTTATCTTTCTTTCAAAATTAAAGCTGATAAAATTTCCAACAAAATAGTTATTTACATTTTTCTTGTAGGACCAAGCATAAACGAGTTATAGAGTTGGATATAAATAATATTTAACAAAAATTTGCTTTAAAATAAAATGCTTGAAAAACCGGAATTAAACTAAATTAATTGTGTCTAACACTTTAGTAGAGGAAAAAAGAGAAGACATAAAAGTCACTAAATGTTTCAGAGTCGTCTTTAGTCGTCATATTAATAACAATAACATTAATAATAATAATACTAATAGTACTAAATTTGCTTATATGCAAACGCTTAATTAACGTAACATTTTTTTGGTTTCTTGCTTATATCTCGAAAACAGTTACTCCTATCAATTTTTAACTTTTTTTCAAAATTAAAGCTGATAAAATTTCCTATAAAATAGTTATTTGCATTTTTTTGTAGGACCAACCATAAGCGAGTTATAGAGTTGGATATAAATAATATTTAACAAAAATTTGCTTTAAAATAAAATGTTTGAAAAACCGAAATTAAACTAAATTAATTGAGTCTAACACTTTAGTAGAGGAAAAAGAAAAAGACATAAAAGTCACTAAAGGTTTCAGAGTTGTCTTTAGTTGTCATATTAATAACAATAACATTAATAATAATAATACTAATAGTACTAAATTTGCTTATATGCAAACGCTTAATTAAGGTAACAGTGTTTTGGTTTCTTGCTTATATCTCAAAAACAGTTACTCCTATCAATTTTTATCTTTTTACTAAAATTCAAGCTGATAAAATTTCCTACAAAATAGTTATTTGCATTTTTCATGTAGGACTAACCATAAGCGAGATATATGATCGAAAATAATTAATATTTAAAAAAAAAGTGCTTTAACAGAAAATGTCTTGTGATTTAAAATACACTTAATTTATTGGGTCCAATACTTTATTAGAAGAAAAAGGAAGTGACATAAAAGTCACTGAAGTCTTCAAAGTCGTTTTTAAATGCTGCAGTTTCGTCTTCGTCTCAAACATTGAAAACTGAATTACATTTTTGTTCAGTAACAGTCACAGTTTTCTTATTGGTTTTTTGCTTATATCTCGATAACAGTTACTCCTATCAATTTTTATCTTTCTGTCAAAATTAAAGCTGATAAAATTTCCTACAAAATAGTTATTTGCATTTTTCTTGTAGGACCAACCATAAGCAAGTTATAGAGTTGGATATAAATAATATTTAACAAAAATTTGCTTTAAAATAAAATGTTTGAAAAACTGAAATTAAACTAATTTAATTGTGTCTAACACTTTCGTAGAGGAAAAAGAAGAAGACATAAAAGTCACTAAAGGTTTCAAAGTTGTCTTTAATCGTCATATTAATAACAATAACATTAATAATAATAATACTAATAGTACTAAATTTGCTTATATGCAAACGCTTAATTAAGGTAACAGTGTTTTGGTTTCTTGCTCATATCTCGAAAACAGTTACTCCTATCAATTTTTATCTTTTTACTAAAATTCAAGCTGATAAAATTTCCTACAAAATAGTTATTTGCATTTTTTATGTAGGACTAACCATAAGCGAGATATAAGATTGAAAATAATTAAAATTTAAAAAAGAAGTGCTTTAACAGAAAATGTCTTGTGATTTAAAATACACTTAATTTATTAGGTCCAATACTTTATTAAAAAAAAGGGGGTGACATATAAGTCACTGAAGTCTTCAGAGTCGATTTTAAATGCTGCATTTTCGTCTTCGTCTCAAACATTGAAAACTGAATTACATTTTTGTTCTGAAACGGTAACAGTTTTTACTTTGGTTTTTTGCTTATATCTCGAAAACAGTTACTCCTATCAATTTTTATCTTTCTTTCAAAATTAAAGCTGATAACATTTCCTACAAAATAGTTATTTGCATTTTTCTTGTAAGACCAACCATAAGCGAGTTATAAAGTTGGATATAAATAATATTTAACAAAAACTTGCTTAAAAATAAAATGTTTGAAATACTGAAATTAAACTAAATTAATTGTGTCTAACACTTTAGTAGAGAAAAAAAAAAAGACATAAAAGTCACCAAAGTCTTCAGAATCGTTTTTAGTCGTCATATTAATAACAATAACATTAATAATAATAATACTAATAGTACTAAATCTGCTTATATGCAAGCGCTTTATTAAGGTAACAGTTTTTTGGTTTCTTGCTTATATCTCGAAAACAGTTACTCCTATGAATTTTTATCTTTCTGTCAAAATTAAAGCTGATAAAATTTCCTACAAAATAGTTATTTGCATTTTTCTTGTAGGACCAACCATAAGCGAGTTATAGAGTTGGATATAAATAATATTTAACAAAAATTTGCTTTAAAATAAAATGTTTGAAAAACTGAAATTAAACTAATTTAATTGTGTCTAACACTTTAGTAGAGGAAAAAGAAGAAGACATAAAAGTCACTAAAGGTTTTAAAGTTGTCTTTAATCGTCATATTAATAACAATAACATTAATAATAATAATACTAATAGTACTAAATTTGCTTATATGCAAACGCTTAATTAAGGTAACAGTGTTTTGGTTTCTTGCTCATATCTCGAAAACAGTTACTCCTATCAATTTTTATCTTTTTACTAAAATTCAAGCTGATAAAATTTCCTACAAAATAGTTATTTGCATTTTTTATGTAGGACTAACCATAAGCAAGATATAAGATTGAAAATAATTAATATTTAAAAAAGAAGTGCTTTAACAGAAAATGTCTTGTGATTTAAAATACACTTAATTTATTAGGTCCAATACTTTATTAAAAAAAAAAGGGGGTGAGAAATAAGTCACTGAAGTCTTCAGAGTCGATTTTAAATGCTGCATTTTCGTCTTCGTCTCAAACATTGAAAACTGAATTACATTTTTGTTCTGAAACGGTAACAGTTTTTACTTTGGTTTTTTGCTTATATCTCGAAAACAGTTACTCCTATCAATTTTTATCTTTCTTTCAAAATTAAAGCTGATAACATTTCCTACAAAATAGTTATTTGCATTTTTCTTGTAAGACCAACCATAAGCGAGTTATAAAGTTGGATATAAATAATATTTAACAAAAACTTGCTTAAAAATAAAATGTTTGAAATACTGAAATTAAACTAAATTAATTGTGTCTAACACTTTAGTAGAGAAAAAAGAAAAAGACATAAAAGTCACCAAAGTCTTCAGAATCGTTTTAAGTCGTCATATTAATAACAATAACATTAATAATAATAATACTAATAGTACTAAATCTGCTTATATGCAAGCGCTTTATTAAGGTAACAGTTTTTTGGTTTCTTGCTTATATCTCGAAAACAGTTACTCCTATGAATTTTTGTCTTTCTTTCAAAATTAAAGCTGATAAAATATTCTACAAAATAGTTATTTGCATTTTTCTTGTAGGACCAACCATAAGCGAGTTATAGAGTTGGATATAAATAATATTTAACAAAAATTTGCTTTAAAATAAAATGTTTGAAAAACGGAAATTAAACTAATTTAACTGTGTCTAACACTTTAGTAGAGAAAAAAGGAAAAGACATAAAAGTCACTAAAGGTTTCAGAGTTGTCTATAGTTGTCATATTAATAACAATAACATTAATAATAATAATACTAATAGTACTAAATTTGCTTATATGCAAACGCTTAATTAAGGTAACAGTTTTTTGGTTTCTTGCTTATATCTCGAAAACAGTTACTCCTATCAATTTTTATCTTTTTACTAAAATTCAAGCTGATAAAATTTCCTACAAAATAGTTATTTGCATTTTTCATGTAGGACTAACCATAAGCGAGATATATGATTGAAAATAATTAATATTTAAAAAAAAAGTGCTTTAACAGAAAATGTCTTGTGATTTAAAATACACTTAATTTATTGGGTCCAATACTTTATTAAAAAAAAAAGGGGGTGACATATAAGTCACTGAAGTCTTCAGGGTCGATTTTAAATGCTGCATTTTCGTCTTCGTCTCAAACATTGAAAACTGAATTACATTTTTGTTCTGAAACGGTAACAGTTTTTACTTTGGTTTTTTGCTTATATCTCGAAAACAGTTACTCCTATCAATTTTTATCTTTTTTTCAAAATTAAAGCTGATAAAATATTCTACAAAATAGTTATTTGCATTTTTCTTGTAGGACCAACCATAAGCGAGTTATAGAGTTGGATATAAATAATATTTAACAAAAATTTGCTTTAAAATAAAATGTTTGAAAAACGGAAATTAAACTAATTTAACTGTGTCTAACACTTTAGTAGAGAAAAAAGGAAAAGACATAAAAGTCACTAAAGGTTTCAGAGTTGTCTATAGTTGTCATATTAATAACAATAACATTAATAATAATAATACTAATAGTACTAAATTTGCTTATATGCAAACGCTTAATTAAGGTAACAGTTTTTTGGTTTCTTGCTTATATCTCGAAAACAGTTACTCCTATCAATTTTTATCTTTTTACTAAAATTCAAGCTGATAACATTTCCTACAAAATAGTTATTTGCATTTTTCTTGTAAGACCAACCATAAGCGAGTTATAAAGTTGGATATAAATAATATTTAACAAAAACTTGCTTAAAAATAAAATGTTTGAAATACTGAAATTAAACTAAATTAATTGTGTCTAACACTTTAGTAGAGAAAAAAGAAAAAGACATAAAAGTCACCAAAGTCTTCAGAATCGTTTTTAGTCGTCATATTAATAACAATAACATTAATAATAATAATACTAATAGTACTAAATCTGCTTATATGCAAGCGCTTTATTAAGGTAACAGTTTTTTGGTTTCTTGCTTATATCTCGAAAACAGTTACTCCTATGAATTTTTATCTTTCTGTCAAAATTAAAGCTGATAAAATTTCCTACAAAATAGTTATTTGCATTTTTCTTGTAGGACCAACCATAAGCGAGTTATAGAGTTGGATATAAATAATATTTAACAAAAATTTGCTTTAAAATAAAATGTTTGAAAAACTGAAATTAAACTAATTTAATTGTCTCTAACACTTTAGTAGAGGAAAAAGAAGAAGACATAAAAGTCACTAAAGGTTTTAAAGTTGTCTTTAATCGTCATATTAATAACAATAACATTAATAATAATAATACTAATAGTACTAAATTTGCTTATATGCAAACGCTTAATTAAGGTAACAGTGTTTTGGTTTCTTGCTCATATCTCGAAAACAGTTACTCCTATAAATTTTTATTTTTTAACTAAAATTCAAGCTGATAAAATTTCCTACAAAATAGTTATTTGCATTTTTTATGTAGGACTAACCATAAGCGAGATATAAGATTGAAAATAATTAATATTCAAAAAAGAAGTGCTTTAACAGAAAATGTCTTGTAATTTAAAATACACTTAATTTATTAGGTCCAATACTTTATTAAAAAAAAAAAGGGGGTGACATATAAGTCACTGAAGTCTTCAGGGTCGATTTTAAATGCTGCATTTTCGTCTTCGTCTCAAACATTGAAAACTGAATTACATTTTTGTTCTGAAACGGTAACAGTTTTTACTTTGGTTTTTTGCTTATATCTCGAAAACAGTTACTCCTATCAATTTTTATCTTTCTTTCAAAATTAAAGCTGATAACATTTCCTACAAAATAGTTATTTGCATTTTTCTTGTAGGACCAACCATAAGCGAGTTATAGAGTTGGATATAAATAATATTTAACAAAAATTTGCTTTAAAATAAAATGTTTGAAAAACGGAAATTAAACTAATTTAACTGTGTCTAACACTTTAGTAGAGAAAAAAGGAAAAGACATAAAAGTCACTAAAGGTTTCAGAGTTGTCTTTAGTTGTCATATTAATAACAATAACATTAATAATAATAATACTAATAGTACTAAATTTGCTTATATGCAAACGCTTAATTAAGGTAACAGTTTTTTGGTTTCTTGCTTATATCTCGAAAACAGTTACTCCTATCAATTTTTATCTTTTTACTAAAATTCAAGCTGATAAAATTTCTTACAAAATAGTTATTTGCATTTTTCATGTAGGACTAACCATAAGCGAGATATATGATTGAAAATAATTAATATTTAAAAAAAAAGTGCTTTAACAGAAAATGTCTTGTGATTTAAAATACACTTAATTTATTGGGTCCAATACTTTATTAGAAGAAAAAGGAAGTGACATAAAAGTCACTGAAGTCTTCAGAGTCGTTTTTAAATGCTGCAGTTTCGTCTTCGTCTCAAACATTGAAAACCGAATTACATTTTTGTTCAGTAACAGTCACAGTTTTCTTATTGGTTTTCTGCTTATATCTCGAAAACAGTTACTCCTATCAATTTTTATCTTTCTTTCAAAATTAAAGCTGATAAAATTTCCTACAAAATAGTTATTTGCATTTTTCTTGTAGGACCAACCATAAGCGAGTTATAGAGTTGGATATAAATAATATTTAACAAAAATTTGCTTTAAAATAAAATGTTTGAAAAACTGAAATTAAACTAATTTAATTGTGTCTAACACTTTAGTAGAGGAAAAAAAAGAAGACGTAAAAGTCACTAAAGGTTTCAAAGTTGTCTTTAATCGTCATATTAATAACAATAACATTAATAATAATAATACTAATAGTACTAAATTTGCTTATATGCAAACGCTTAATTAAGGTAACAGTGTTTTGGTTTCTTGCTCATATCTCGAAAACAGTTACTCCTATAAATTTTTATTTTTTAACTAAAATTCAAGCTGATAAAATTTCCTACAAAATAGTTATTTGCATTTTTTATGTAGGACTAACCATAAGCGAGATATAAGATTGAAAATAATTAATATTTAAAAAAGAAGTGCTTTAACAGAAAATGTCTTGTAATTTAAAATACACTTAATTTATTAGGTCCAATACTTTATTAAAAAAAAAGGGGGGTGACATATAAGTCACTGAAGTCTTCAGGGTCGATTTTAAATGCTGCATTTTCGTCTTCGTCTCAAACATTGAAAACTGAATTACATTTTTGTTCTGAAACGGTAACAGTTTTTACTTTGGTTTTTTGCTTATATCTCGAAAACAGTTACTCCTATCAATTTTTATCTTTTTTTCAAAATTAAAGCTGATAACATTTCCTACAAAATAGTTATTTGCATTTTTCTTGTAGGACCAACCATAAGCGAGTATAGAGTTGGATATAAATAATATTTAACAAAAATTTGCTTTAAAATAAAATGTTTGAAAAACGGAAATTAAACTAATTTAACTGTGTCTAACACTTTAGTAGAGAAAAAAGGAAAAGACATAAAAGTCACTAAAGGTTTCAGAGTTGTCTTTAGTTGTCATATTAATAACAATAACATTAATAATAATAATACTAATAGTACTAAATTTGCTTATATGCAAACGCTTAATTAAGGTAACAGTTTTTTGGTTTCTTGCTTATATCTCGAAAACAGTTACTCCTATCAATTTTTATCTTTTTACTAAAATTCAAGCTGATAAAATTTCTTACAAAATAGTTATTTGCATTTTTCATGTAGGACTAACCATAAGCGAGATATATGATTGAAAATAATTAATATTTAAAAAAAAAGTGCTTTAACAGAAAATGTCTTGTGATTTAAAATACACTTAATTTATTGGGTCCAATACTTTATTAGAAGAAAAAGGAAGTGACATAAAAGTCACTGAAGTCTTCAGAGTCGTTTTTAAATGCTGCAGTTTCGTCTTCGTCTCAAACATTGAAAACCGAATTACATTTTTGTTCAGTAACAGTCACAGTTTTCTTATTGGTTTTCTGCTTATATCTCGAAAACAGTTACTCCTATCAATTTTTATCTTTCTTTCAAAATTAAAGCTGATAAAATTTCCTACAAAATAGTTATTTGCATTTTTCTTGTAGGACCAACCATAAGCGAGTTATAGAGTTGGATATAAATAATATTTAACAAAAATTTGCTTTAAAATAAAATGTTTGAAAAACTGAAATTAAACTAATTTAATTGTGTCTAACACTTTAGTAGAGGAAAAAAAAGAAGACGTAAAAGTCACTAAAGGTTTCAAAGTTGTCTTTAATCGTCATATTAATAACAATAACATTAATAATAATAATACTAATAGTACTAAATTTGCTTATATGCAAACGCTTAATTAAGGTAACAGTGTTTTGGTTTCTTGCTCATATCTCGAAAACAGTTACTCCTATAAATTTTTATTTTTTAACTAAAATTCAAGCTGATAAAATTTCCTACAAAATAGTTATTTGCATTTTTTATGTAGGACTAACCATAAGCGAGATATAAGATTGAAAATAATTAATATTTAAAAAAGAAGTGCTTTAACAGAAAATGTCTTGTAATTTAAAATACACTTAATTTATTAGGTCCAATACTTTATTAAAAAAAAAGGGGGGTGACATATAAGTCACTGAAGTCTTCAGGGTCGATTTTAAATGCTGCATTTTCGTCTTCGTCTCAAACATTGAAAACTGAATTACATTTTTGTTCTGAAACGGTAACAGTTTTTACTTTGGTTTTTTGCTTATATCTCGAAAACAGTTACTCCTATCAATTTTTATCTTTTTTTCAAAATTAAAGCTGATAACATTTCCTACAAAATAGTTATTTGCATTTTTCTTGTAGGACCAACCATAAGCGAGTATAGAGTTGGATATAAATAATATTTAACAAAAATTTGCTTTAAAATAAAATGTTTGAAAAACTGAAATTAAACTAAATTAATTGTGTCTAACACTTTAGTTGAGAAAAAAGAAAAAGACATAAAAGTCACCAAAGTCTTCAGAATCGTTTTTAGTCGTCATATTAATAACAATAACATTAATAATAATAATACTAATAGTACTAAATCTGCTTATATGCAAGCGCTTTATTAAGGTAACAGTTTTTTGGTTTCTTGCTTATATCTCGAAAACAGTTACTCCTATGAATTTTTGTCTTTCTTTCAAAATTAAAGCTGATAAAATATTCTACAAAATAGTTATTTGCATTTTTCTTGTAGGACCAACCATAAGCGAGTATAGAGTTGGATATAAATAATATTTAACAAAAATTTGCTTTAAAATAAAATGTTTGAAAAACTGAAATTAAACTAATTTAACTGTGTCTAACATTTTAGTAGAGAAAAAAGGAAAAGACATAAAAGTCACTAAAGGTTTCAGAGTTGTCTTTAGTTGTCATATTAATAACAATAACATTAATAATAATAATACTAATAGTACTAAATTTGCTTATATGCAAACGCTTAATTAAGGTAACAGTGTTTTGGTTTCTTGCTTATATCTCGAAAACAGTTACTCCTATCAATTTTTATCTTTTTACTAAAATTCAAGCTGATAAAATTTCCTACAAAATAGTTATTTGCATTTTTCATGTAGGACTAACCATAAGCGAGATATATGATTGAAAATAATTAATATTTAAAAAAAAAGTGCTTTAACAGAAAATGTCTTGTGATTTAAAATACACTTAATTTATTGGGTCCAATACTTTATTAGAAGAAAAAGGAAGTGACATAAAAATCACTGAAGTCTTCAGAGTCGTTTTTAAATGCTGCAGTTTCGTCTTCGTCTCAAACATTGAAAACCGAATTACATTTTTGTTCAGTAACAGTCACAGTTTTCTTATTGGTTTTTTGCTTATATCTCGAAAACAGTTACTCCTATCAATTTTTATCTTTTTTTCAAAATTAAAGCTGATAAAATTTCCTACAAAATAGTTATTTGCATTTTTCTTGTAGGACCAACCATAAGCGAGTTATAGAGTTGGATATAAATAATATTTAACAAAAATTTGCTTTAAAATAAAATGTTTGAAAAACTGAAATTAAACTAATTTAATTGTGTCTAACACTTTAGTAGAGGAAAAAGAAGAAGACAAGAAAGACAAAAATTCATAGGAGTAACTGTTTTCGAGATATAAGCAAGAAACCAAAAAACTGTTACCTTAATAAAGCGCTTGCATATAAGCAGATTTAGTACTATTAGTATTATTATTATTAATGTTATTGTTATTAATATGACGACTAAAAACGATTCTGAAGACTTTGGTGACTTTTATGTCTTTTTCTTTTTTCTCTACTAAAGTGTTAGACACAATTAATTTAGTTTAATTTCAGTATTTCAAACATTTTATTTTTAAGCAAGTTTTTGTTAAATATTATTTATATCCAACTTTATAACTCGCTTATGGTTGGTCCTACAAGAAAAATGCAAATAACTATTTTGTAGGAAATGTTATCAGCTTTAATTTTGAAAGAAAGATAAAAATTGATAGGAGTAACTGTTTTCGAGATATAAGCAAAAAACCAAAGTAAAAACTGTTACCGTTTCAGAACAAAAATATAATTCAGTTTTCAATGTTTGAGACGAAGACGAAAATGCAGCATTTAAAATCGACTTTGAAGACTTCAGTGACTTATATGTCACCCCCTTTTTTTCTAATAAAGTATTGGACCTAATAAATTAAGTGTATTTTAAATCACAAGACATTTTTTGTTAAAGCACTTCTTTTTTAAATATTAATTTTTTTCAATCTTATATCTCGCTTATGGTTAGTCCTACATAAAAAATGCAAATAATTATTTTGTAGGAAATTTTATCAGCTTGAATTTTAGTAGAAAGATAAAAGTTGATAGGAGTAACTGTTTTCGAGATATGAGCAAGAAACCAAAACACTGTTACCTTAATTAAGCGTTTGCATATAAGCAAATTTAGTACTATTAGTATTATTATTATTAATGTTATTGTTATTAATATGACGATTAAAGACAACTTTGAAACCTTTAGTGACTTTTATGTCTTCTTCTTTTTCCTCTACTAAAGTGTTAGACACAATTAAATTAGTTTAATTTCAGTTTTTCAAACATTTTATTTTAAAGCAAATTTTTGTTAAATATTATTTATATCCAACTCTATAACTCGCTTATGGTTGGTCCTACAAGAAAAGTGCAAATAACTATTTTGTAGGAAATTTTATCAGCTTTAATTTTGACAGAAAGATAAAAATTGATAGGAGTAACTGTTTTCGAGATATAAGCAAAAAACCAATAAGAAAACTGTGACTGTTACTGAATAAAAATGTAATTCAGTTTTCAATGTTTGAGACGAAGACGAAACTGCAGCATTTAAAAACGACTCTGAAGACTTCAGTGACTTTTATGTCACTTCCTTTTTCTTCTAATAAAGTATTGGACCCAATAAATTAAGTGTATTTTAAATCACAAGACATTTTCTGTTAAAGCACTTTTTTTTTAAATATTAATTATTTTCAATCATATATCTCGCTTATGGTTAGTCCTACATGAAAAATGCAAATAACTATTTTATAGGAAATTTTATCAGCTTGAATTTTAGTAAAAAGATAAAAATTGATAGGAGTAACTGTTTTCGAGATATAAGCAAGAAACCAAAACACTGTTACCTTAATTAAGCGTTTGCATATAAGCAAATTTAGTACTATTAGTATTATTATTATTAATGTTATTGTTATTAATATGACAACTAAAGACAACTCTGAAACCTTTAGTGACTTTTATGTCTTTTCCTTTTTCCTCTACTAATGTGTTAGACACAATTAAATTAGTTTAATTTCCGTTTTTCAAACATTTTATTTTAAAGCAAATTTTTGTTAAATATTATTTATATCCAACTCTATAACTCGCTTATGGTTGGTCCTACAAGAAAAATGCAAATAACTATTTTGTAGAATATTTTATCAGCTTTGATTTTGAAAGAAAGACAAAAATTTATAGGAGTAACTGTTTTCGAGATATAAGCAAGAAACCAAAAAACTGTTACCTTAATAAAGCGCTTGCATATAAGCAGATTTAGTACTATTAGTATTATTATTATTAATGTTATTGTTATTAATATGACGACTAAAAACGATTCTGAAGACTTTGGTGACTTTTATGTCTTTTTCTTTTTTCTCTACTAAAGTGTTAGACACAATTAATTTAGTTTAATTTCAGTATTTCAAACATTTTATTTTTAAGCAAGTTTTTGTTAAATATTATTTATATCCAACTTTATAACTCGCTTATGGTTGGTCCTACAAGAAAAATGCAAATAACTATTTTGTAGGAAATGTTATCAGCTTTAATTTTGAAAGAAAGATAAAAATTGATAGGAGTAACTGTTTTCGAGATATAAGCAAAAAACCAAAGTAAAAACTGTTACCGTTTCAGAACAAAAATATAATTCAGTTTTCAATGTTTGAGACGAAGACGAAACTGCAGCATTTAAAAACGACTCTGAAGACTTCAGTGACTTTTATGTCACTTCCTTTTTCTTCTAATAAAGTATTGGACCCAATAAATTAAGTGTATTTTAAATCACAAGACATTTTCTGATAAAGCACTTTTTTTTAAATATTAATTATTTTCAATCATATATCTCGCTTATGGTTAGTCCTACATGAAAAATGCAAATAACTATTTTATAGAAAATTTTATCAGCTTGAATTTTAGTAAAAAAATAAAAATTGATAGGAGTAACTGTTTTCGAGATATAAGCAAGAAACCAAAACACTGTTACCTTAATTAAGCGTTTGCATATAAGCAAATTTAGAACTATTAGTATTATTATTATTAATGTTATTGTTATTAATATGACAACTAAAGACAACTCTGAAACCTTTAGTGACTTTTATGTCTTTTCGTTTTTTCTCTACTAAAGTGTTAGACACAGTAAAATTAGTTTAATTTCAGTTTTTCAAACATTTTATTTTAAAGCAAATTTTTGTTAAATATTATCTATATCCAACTCTATAACTCGCTTATGGTTGGTCCTACAAGAAAAATGCAAATAACTATTTTGTAGAATATTTTATCAGCTTTGATTTTGAAAGAAAGACAAAAATTCATAGGAGTAACTGTTTTCGAGATATAAGCAAGAAACCAAAAAACTGTTACCTTAATAAAGCGCTTGCATATAAGCAGATTTAGTACTATTAGTATTATTATTATTAATGTTATTGTTATTAATATGACGACTAAAAACGATTCTGAAGACTTTGGTGACTTTTATGTCTTTTTCTTTTTTCTCTACTAAAGTGTTAGACACAATTAATTTAGTTTAATTTCAGTATTTCAAACATTTTATTTTTAAGCAAGTTTTTGTTAAATATTATTTATATCCAACTTTATAACTCGCTTATGGTTGGTCCTACAAGAAAAATGCAAATAACTATTTTGTAGGAAATGTTATCAGCTTTAATTTTGAAAGAAAGATAAAAATTGATAGGAGTAACTGTTTTCGAGATATAAGCAAAAAACCAAAGTAAAAACTGTTACCGTTTCAGAACAAAAATATAATTCAGTTTTCAATGTTTGAGACGAAGACGAAACTGCAGCATTTAAAAACGACTCTGAAGACTTCAGTGACTTTTATGTCACTTCCTTTTTCTTCTAATAAAGTATTGGACCCAATAAATTAAGTGTATTTTAAATCACAAGACATTTTCTGTTAAAGCACTTTTTTTTTAAATATTAATTATTTTCAATCATATATCTCGCTTATGGTTAGTCCTACATGAAAAATGCAAATAACTATTTTATAGGAAATTTTATCAGCTTGAATTTTAGTAAAAAGATAAAAATTGATAGGAGTAACTGTTTTCGAGATATAAGCAAGAAACCAAAACACTGTTACCTTAATTAAGCGTTTGCATATTAGCAAATTTAGTACTATTAGTATTATTATTATTAATGTTATTGTTATTAATATGACAACTAAAGACAACTCTGAAACCTTTAGTGACTTTTATGTCTTTTCCTTTTTCCTCTACTAAAGTGTTAGACACAATTAAATTAGTTTAATTTCAGTTTTTCAAACATTATATTTTAAAGCAAATTTTTGTTAAAAATTATTTATATCTAACTCTATAACTCGCTTATGGTTGGTCCTACAAGAAAAATGCAAATAACTATTTTGTAGGAAATTTTATCAGCTTTAATTTTGAAAAAAAGACAAAAATTCATAGGAGTAACTGTTTTCGAGATATAAGCAAGAAACCAAAAAACTGTTACCTTAATAAAGCGCTTGCATATAAGCAGATTTAGTACTATTAGTATTATTATTATTAATGTTATTGTTATTAATATGACGACTAAAAACGATTTTGAAAACTTTGGTGACTTTTATGTCTTTTTCTTTTTTCTCTACTAAAGTGTTAGACACAATTAATTTAGTTTAATTTCAGTATTTCAAACATTTTATTTTTAAGCAAGTTTTTGTTAAATATTATTTATATCCAACTTTATAACTCGCTTATGGTTGGTCCTACAAGAAAAATGCAAATAACTATTTTGTAGGAAATGTTATCAGCTTTAATTTTGAAAGAAAGATAAAAATTGATAGGAGTAACTGTTTTCGAGATAAAAGCAAAAAACCAATGTAAAAACTGTTACCGTTTCAGAACAAAAATGTAATTCAGTTTTCAATGTTTGAGACGAAGACGAAAATGCAGCATTTAAAATCGACTCTGAAGACTTCAGTGACTTATATGTCACCCCCTTTTTTTCTAATAAAGTATTGGACCTAATAAATTAAGTGTATTTTAAATCACAAGACAATTTCTGTTAAAGCACTTCTTTTTTAAATATTAATTATTTTCAATCTTATATCTCGCTTATGGTTAGTCCTACATAAAAAATGCAAATAATTATTTTGTAGGAAACTTTATCAGCTTGAATTTTAGTAAAAAGATAAAAGTTGATAGGAGTAACTGTTTTCGAGATATGAGCAAGAAATCAAAACACTGTTACCTTAATTAAGCGTTTGCATATTAGCAAATTTAGTACTATTAGTATTATTATTATTAATGTTATTGTTATTAATATGACGATTAAAGACAACTTTGAAACCTTTAGTGACTTTTATGTCTTCTTCTTTTTCCTCTACTAAAGTGTTAGACACAATTAAATTAGTTTAATTTCAGTTTTTCAAACATTTTATTTTAAAGCAAATTTTTGTTAAATATTATTTATATCCAACTCTATAACTCGCTTATGGTTGGTCGTACAAGAAAAATGCAAATAACTATTTTGTAGGAAATTTTATCAGCTTTAATTTTGAAAAAAAGATAAAAATTGATAGGAGTAACTGTTTTCGAGATATAAGCAAAAAACCAATAAGAAAACTGTGACTGTTACTGAACAAAAATGTAATTCGGTTTTCAATGTTTGAGACGAAGACGAAACTGCAGCATTTAAAAACGACTCTGAAGACTTCAGTGACTTTTATGTCACTTCCTTTTTCTTCTAATAAAGTATTGGACCCAATAAATTAAGTGTATTTTAAATCACAAGACATTTTCTGTTAAAGCACTTTTTTTTTAAATATTAATTATTTTCAATCATATATCTCGCTTATGGTTAGTCCTACATGAAAAATGCAAATAACTATTTTGTAGGAAATTTTATCAGCTTGAATTTTAGTAAAAAGATAAAAATTGATAGGAGTAACTGTTTTCGAGATATAAGCAAGAAACCAAAACACTGTTACCTTAATTAAGCGTTTGCATATAAGCAAATTTAGAACTATTAGTATTATTATTATTAATGTTATTGTTATTAATATGACGATTAAAGACAACTTTGAAACCTTTAGTGACTTTTATGTCTTCTTCTTTTTCCTCTACTAAAGTGTTAGACACAATTAAATTAGTTTAATTTCAGTTTTTCAAACATTTTATTTTAAAGCAAATTTTTGTTAAATATTATTTATATCCAACTCTATAACTCGCTTATGGTTGGTCCTACAAGAAAAATGCAAATAACTATTTTGTAGGAAATTTTATCAGCTTTAATTTTGAGAAAAAGATAAAAATTGATAGGAGTAACTGTTTTCGAGATATAAGCAAGAAACCAAAAAACTGTTACCTTAATAAAGCGCTTGCATATAAGCAGATTTAGTACTATTAGTATTATTATTAATAATGTTATTGTTATTAATATGACGACTAAAAACGATTCTGAAGACTTTGGTGACTTTTATGTCTTTTTCTTTTTTCTCTACTAAAGTGTTAGACTCAATTAATTTAGTTTAATTTCGGTTTTTCAAACATTTTATTTAAAGCAAATTTTTGTTAAATATTATTTATATCCAACTTTATAACTCGCTTATGGTTGGCCCTACAAGAAAAATGCAAACAACTATTTTGTAGGAAGCTTTATCAGCTTTAATTTTAAAAGAAAGATAAAAATTGATAGGAGTAACTGTTTTCGAGATATAAGCAAAAAACCAATAAGAAAACTGTAACAGTTACTGAACAAAAATGTAATTCAGTTTTCAATGTTTGAGACGAAGACGAAAATGCAGCATTTACAAACGACTCTAAAGACTTCAGTGACCTTTCTGTCACCTCATTTTTCTTCTAATAAAGTATTGGACCCAATAAATTAAGTGTATTTTAAATCACAAGACATTTTCTGTTGAAGCACTTTTTTTTAAATTTTAATTATTTTCAAACTTATATCTCGCTTATGGTTAGTCCTACATTAAAAATGCAATTAACTATTTTGTAGGAAATTTTATCAGCTTTAATTTTAGTAAAAAGATAAAAATTGATAGGAGTAACTGTTTTCGAGATATAAGCAAGAAACCAAAACACTGTTACCTTAATTAAGCGTTTGCATATAAGCAAATTTAGTACTATTAGTATTATTATTATTAATGTTATTGTTATTAATATTACGATTAAAGACAACTTTGAAACCTTTAGTGACTTTTATGTCTTCTTCTTTTTCCTCTACTAAAGTGTTAGACACAATTAAATTAGTTTAATTTCAGTTTTTCAAACATTTTATTTTAAAGCAAATTTTTGTTAAATATTATTTATATCCAACTCTATAACTCGCTTATGGTTGGTCCTACAAGAAAAATGCAAATAACTATTTTGTAGAATATTTTATCAGCTTTGATTTTGAAAGAAAGACAAAAATTCATAGGAGTAACTGTTTTCGAGATATAAGCAAGAAACCAAAAAACTGTTACCTTAATAAAGCGCTTCCATATAAGCAGATTTAGTACTATTAGTATTATTATTATTAATGTTATTGTTATTAATATGACGACTAAAAACGATTCTGAAGACTTTGGTGACTTTTATGTCTTTTTCTTTTTTCTCTACTAAAGTGTTAGACACAATTAATTTAGTTTAATTTCAGTATTTCAAACATTTTATTTTTAAGCAAGTTTTTGTTAAATATTATTTATATCCAACTTTATAACTCGCTTATGGTTGGTCCTACAAGAAAAATGCAAATAACTATTTTGTAGGAAATGTTATCAGCTTTAATTTTGAAAGAAAGATAAAAATTGATAGGAGTAACTGTTTTCGAGATATAAGCAAAAAACCAAAGTAAAAACTGTTACCGTTTCAGAACAAAAATATAATTCAGTTTTCAATGTTTGAGACGAAGACGAAAATGCAGCATTTAAAATCGACTCTGAAGACTTCAGTGACTTATATGTCACCCCCTTTTTTTCTAATAAAGTATTGGACCTAATAAATTAAGTGTATTTTAAATCACAAGACATTTTCTGTTAAAGCACTTCTTTTTTAAATATTAATTATTTTCAATCTTATATCTCGCTTATGGTTAGTCCTACATAAAAAATGCAAATAATTATTTTGTAGGAAATTATATCAGCTTGAATTTTAGTAAAAAGATAAAAATTGATAGGAGTAACTGTTTTCGAGATATGAGCAAGAAACCAAAACACTGTTACCTTAATTAAGCGTTTGCATATAAGCAAATTTAGTACTATTAGTATTATTATTATTAATGTTATTGTTATTAATATGACGATTAAAGACAACTTTGAAACCTTTAGTGACTTTTATGTCTTCTTCTTTTTCCTCTACTAAAGTGTTAGACACAATTAAATTAGTTTAATTTCAGTTTTCCAAACATTTTATTTTAAAGCAAATTTTTGTTAAATATTATTTATATCCAACTCTATAACTCGCTTATGGTTGGTCCTACAAGAAAAATGCAAATAACTATTTTGTAGGAAATTTTATCAGCTTTAATTTTGAAAAAAAGATAAAAATTGATAGGAGTAACTGTTTTCGAGATATAAGCAAGAAACCAAAAAACTGTTACCTTAATAAAGCGCTTGCATATAAGCAGATTTAGTACTATTAGTATTATTATTAATAATGTTATTGTTATTAATATGACGACTAAAAACGATTCTGAAGACTTTGGTGACTTTTATGTCTTTTTCTTTTTTCTCTACTAAAGTGTTAGACTCAATTAATTTAGTTTAATTTCGGTTTTTCAAACATTTTATTTAAAGCAAATTTTTGTTAAATATTATTTATATCCAACTCTATAACTCGCTTATGGTTGGTCCTACAAGAAAAATGCAAACAACTATTTTGTAGGAAGCTTTATCAGCTTTAATTTTAAAAGAAAGATAAAAATTGATAGGAGTAACTGTTTTCGAGATATAAGCAAAAAACCAATAAGAAAACTGTAACAGTTACTGAACAAAAATGTAATTCAGTTTTCAATGTTTGAGACGAAGACGAAAATGCAGCATTTACAAACGACTCTAAAGACTTCAGTGACCTTTCTGTCACCTCTTTTTTTTTCTAATAAAGTATTGGACCCAATAAATTAAGTGTATTTTAAATCACAAGACATTTTCTGTTGAAGCACTTTTTTTTAAATTTTAATTATTTTCAAACTTATATCTCGCTTATGGTTAGTCCTACATTAAAAATGCAATTAACTATTTTGTAGGAAATTTTATCAGCTTTAATTTTAGTAAAAAGATAAAAATTGGTAGGAGTAACTGTTTTCGAGATATAAGCAAGAAACCAAAACACTGTTACCTTAATTAAGCGTTTGCATATAAGCAAATTTAGTACTATTAGTATTATTATTATTAATGTTATTGTTATTAATATGACGACTAAAAACGATTCTGAAGACTTTGGTGACTTTTATGTCTTTTTCTTTTTTCTCTACTAAAGTGTTAGACACAATTAATTTAGTTTAATTTCAGTATTTCAAACATTTTATTTTTAAGCAAGTTTTTGTTAAATATTATTTATATCCAACTTTATAACTCGCTTATGGTTGGTCCTACAAGAAAAATGCAAATAACTATTTTGTAGGAAATGTTATCAGCTTTAATTTTGAAAGAAAGATAAAAATTGATAGAAGTAACTGTTTTCGAGATATAAGCAAAAAACCAAAGTAGAAACTGTTACCGTTTCAGAACAAAAATGTAATTCAGTTTTCAATGTTTGAGACGAAGACGAAAATGCAGCATTTAAAATCGACTCTGAAAACTTCAGTGACTTATATGTCACCCCCTTTTTTTTTAATAAAGTATTGGACCTAATAAATTAAGTGTATTTTAAATCACAAGACAATTTCTGTTAAAGCACTTCTTTTTTAAATATTAATTATTTTCAATCTTATATCTCGCTTATGGTTAGTCCTACACAAAAAATGCAAATAACTATTTTGTAGGAAATTTTATCAGCTTGAATTTTAGTAAAAAGATAAAAATTGATAGAAGTAACTGTTTTCGAGATATGAGCAAGAAACCAAAACACTGTTACCTTAATTAAGCGTTTGCATATAAGCAAATTTAGTACTATTAGTATTATTATTATTAATGTTATTGTTATTAATATGACGATTAAAGACAACTTTGAAACCTTTAGTGACTTTTATGTCTTCTTCTTTTTCCTCTACTAAAGTGTTAGACACAATTAAATTAGTTTAATTTCAGTTTTTCAAACATTTTATTTTAAAGCAAATTTTTGTTAAATATTATTTATATCCAACTCTATAACTCGCTTATGGTTGGTCCTACAAGAAAAATGCAAATAACTATTTTGTAGGAAATTTTATCAGCTTTAATTTTGAAAGAAAGATAAAAATTGATAGGAGTAACTGTTTTCGAGATATAAGCAAAAAACCAATAAGAAAACTGTGACTGTTACTGAACAAAAATGTAATCCGGTTTTCAATGTTTGAGACGAAGTCAAAAATGCAGCATTTAAAAACGACTCTGAAGACTTCAGTGACTTTTATGTCACCTCCTTTTTCTTCTAATAAAGTATTGGACCCAACAAATTAAGTGTATTTTAAATCACAAGACATTTTCTGTTAAAACACTTTTTTTTAATTAATAATTATTTTCAAACTTATATCTCGCTTATGGTTAGTTCTACATGAAAAATGCAAATAACTATTTTGTAGGAAATTTTATCACCTTTAATTTTGGTGAAAAAGTAAAAATTGATAGGAGTAACTGTTTTCGAGATATAGGCAAAAAACAAAAAAACTGTTACCTTAATTAAGCGTTTGCATATAAGCAAATTTAGTACTACTAGTATTGTTATTATAATAGTTATTGTTATTAATATGACGACTAAAGACAACTTTAAGACTTTAGTGACTTTTATGTCTCCTCCTTTTTCCTCTACTAAAGTGTTAGACACAATTAATTTAGTTTAATTTCGGTTTTTCAAACATTTTATTTTAAAGCAAATTTTTGTTAAATATTAAAAACTATAAAATGGCTTAGATTGCCTAAAAACACAGATCACACATGATCTTTTGCATAAAAATGAGAAAACGCTTATGTAACACACAAAATAAGCTCCATTTTTCTTTTTTAAAAGTATTATTATTATTATTACTTTTGTTACTATTACTATTATTATTATTATTATTATTATTATTATTATTATTATTATTATTTTTATTATTGTTATTATTATTATCATTATTATTATTATTATTATTATTATTATTATTATTATTATTATTATTATTAAAAACTTATATTAAACAGACAGAAAACGTCGTATTCTGACACAGCTTAAAACACAGATCACACATGATCTTTTGCATAGAAATGAGAAAACGCTCATATAACACAAAATAAGCTTCATTTTGGCTTAGAAAACTAAGCTTACTTTTACTACTACTATTATTTTTATTTTTATTATTATTATTATTATTACTATTATTTTTATTATTATTATTACTATTATTATTATTATTATTATTATTATTATTATTATTATTATTATTATTATTGTTATTATTATTATTAATATTATTATTATTAAAGACCGATTATAACTTTTGTATAGTAAATGTTTTTATACCAGTTTTAAAATGAGTTATTAATTTTAGACAATTTCTTGCCTAAAAACACAGATCACAGATGACCTCTTGCATAGAAATGAGAAAACGCTCAGATAACACAAAATAAGCATCATTTTTGCTTAGAAAAACTAAGCTTTAATTTAGAAAGAAATTCATTATTATAAGTATTATTATCATTATTATTATTATTATTATTATTATTATTATTTCTTTTATTACTATTATTATTATTATTATTATTATTATTATTATTATTACTATTATTATTATTATTATTATTATTATTAACTTTTGTATAGTAAATGTTTTTATACCAGTTTTAAAATGAGTTATTAATTTTAGACAATTTCTTGCCTAAAAATACAGATCACAGATGATTTCTTGCATAGAAATGAGAAAGCGCTCATATAACAAACAAAATAAGCTTCATTTTTGCTTAGAAAACTAAGCTTACTTTTATTTCTATTATTATTTTTATTATTATTATTATTATTATTATTATTATTATTATTATTATTATTATTATTATTGTTATTATTATTATTATTATTATTGTTATTATTATTATTATTATTATTATTGTTATTATTATTATTATTATTAAAAACTTATATTAAACAGACAGAAAACGTCGTATTCTGACACAAAAAAACGAATTACGTTATAGACTTGACGAGAACGGCGTATCTCGGACTCTTATAGGACTCTTATAGGGTCAAAAATTATCAGTTTGGATTAAAACAAATTATTTTTGTTGACTCTCAGTCTGAATTGTTCATCAGTTCAAACAAAAACGGCTTACTTTAGACGATCTTTTGCTTTGAACAAGAAAACTTACATCGAACAGACTAAAAACGTATTAATCTGGCATAAAAGAGCAATTTATGTATCACTTTGGATAAAGGCAGCTAATCCTATTCGTTTCATTGCTTAAAATAGACAAAATTGTTAATAAATCTAACAAAAACGCTGTATTCTAGCACAAAATACTAATTACATTATAGTTTCGACGAGAATAGCTTATTTGGAATGATTCTATGCTTCCAAACGAGTAAATTTTTAATAAACAGATGCCAAACATCATGTTTTGTCCTATAAAGACATTTTATATTGCAGTTTGTATTAAAACAAAATATTTTCGTTGATTCTTTGTTAGAAGCAGCAAACCTAACATTAAAGAATCTGAAAACTTTGTATTCGGACACAAACCACCGAATTTTGTTTCAGTTTAGACAAAAACGGTTGATTTTCGACAATATTTTGCTTTGAACAAGAAAGCTTATATCAAACTGACTAAAAACGTCTTATTTTAGCACAAAACAAAAGATTTGCGTTATAGTCTTAAAGCTGATTCATGCCACAGTTTGGATAAAAACCAATTATTTTTGTTAATTCATTGTTACAAACAAGAAACCTTACATCAAAGAAACTGAAAACCCCTTATTTAGGCACAGAAATTCGAATTACGTTTCAGTCTGGACAAAAACTGCTTATTTTAGACGATCCTTTGATTTGAACAAGAAAACTTACATTAAAAAGATTAAAAACGTCTTATTCTGGCTGAAAACTGCAAATTATATATTACTCTAGATAAAAGCAATTTATCCTGATTACTCCTTTACTTAGAATAGAGTAAACTTGTATAAAACTTAATGAAAACTTTAAATTTCGTCTCAAAGAAATAATTTACGTTATAGTTTTGACCAGCACTGTTTATTTCAAACGAAATTATGATTCGAAACTAATGAACTTTTATGGGGCAGATGCAAAACCACATATTACCATATAAAGCGTTGTTTTAAAGCAAAGTATTACCTTTTGCAACAAGAAATTTCACGTCAAAGAAACTGAAAACATCGTATCCATGCACAAATATCGAATTACGTATCAGTTTAGGCAAATACAGCTTATTTTAAACGATTCCTTGCTATAAACAAGAAAAATATTTTCAAACATATTGAAAATGTCTTATTCTCGAAAATAAGAGCAAATTATGTATCAGTTTTAACAAAAGCGGATTACTCTGTTTGATTCTATGCTTAGAGTAGAGTAAACTACTATAAAACGTAATGAAAACTCTATATTCAAGCTCAAAAGAACAAATTACGTTATAGTTTTAACAAAAAAAAATTATTTCGGACGACTACA
>NC_087398.1:19652500-19715000 GCF_031307605.1 Tribolium castaneum
TAGAGTTGGATATAAATAATATTTAACAAAAATTTGCTTTAAAATAAAATGCTTGAAAAACCGGAATTAAACTAAATTAATTGTGTCTAACACTTTAGTAGAGGAAAAAGGAGAAGACATAAAAGTCACTAAAGGTTTCAAAGTTGTCTTTAATCGTAATATTAATAACAATAACATTAATAATAATAATACTAATAGTACTAAATTTGCTTATATGCAAACGCTTAATTAACGTAACATTTTTTTGGTTTCTTGCTTATATCTCGAAAACAGTTACTCCTATCAATTTTTATCTTTTTTTCAAAATTAAAGCTAATAAAATTTCCTACAAAATAGTTATTTGCATTTTTTTGTAGGACCAACCATAAGCGAGTTATAGAGTTGGATATAAATAATATTTAACAAAAATTTGCTTTAAAATAAAATGTTTGAAAAACCGAAATTAAACTAAATTAATTGAGTCTAACACTTTAGTAGAGGAAAAAGAAAAAGACATAAAAGTCACTAAAGATTTCAGAGTTGTCTTTAGTTGTCATATTAATAACAATAACATTAATAATAATAATACTAATAGTACTAAATTTGCTTATATGCAAACGCTTAATTAAGGTAACAGTGTTTTGGTTTCTTGCTTATATCTCGAAAACAGTTACTCCTATCAATTTTTATCTTTCTTTCAAAATTAAAGCTGATAAAATTTCCTACAAAATAGTTATTTGCATTTTTTTGTAGGACCAACCATAAGCGAGTTATAGAGTTGGATATAAATAATATTTAACAAAAATTTGCTTTAAAATAAAATGCTTGAAAAACCGGAATTAAACTAAATTAATTGTGTCTAACACTTTAGTAGAGGAAAAAGGAGAAGACATAAAAGTCACTAAATGTTTCAGAGTCGTCTTTAGTCGTCATATTAATAACAATAACATTAATAATAATAATACTAATAGTACTAAATTTGCTTATATGCAAACGCTTAATTAACGTAACATTTTTTTGGTTTCTTGCTTATATCTCGAAAACAGTTACTCCTATGAATTTTTGTCTTTCTTTCAAAATTAAAGCTGATAAAATATTCTACAAAATAGTTATTTGCATTTTTTTTGTAGGACCAACCATAAGCGAGTTATAGAGTTGGATATAAATAATATTTAACAAAAATTTGCTTTAAAATAAAATGTTTGAAAAACTGAAATTAAACTAATTTAACTGTGTCTAACACTTTAGTAGAGAAAAAAGGAAAAGACATAAAGGTCACTAAAGGTTTCAGAGTTGTCTTTAGTTGTCATATTAATAACAATAACATTAATAATAATAATACTAATAGTACTAAATTTGCTTATATGCAAACGCTTAATTAAGGTAACAGTGTTTTGGTTTCTTGCTTATATCTCGAAAACAGTTACTCCTATCAATTTTTATCTTTTTACTAAAATTCAAGCTGATAAAATTTCCTACAAAATAGTTATTTGCATTTTTTATGTAGGACTAACCATAAGCGAGATATATGATTGAAAATAATTAATATTTAAAAAAAAAGTGCTTTAACAGAAAATGTCTTGTGATTTAAAATACACTTAATTTATTGGGTCCAATACTTTATTAGAAGAAAAAGGAAGTGACATAAAAATCACTGAAGTCTTCAGAGTCGTTTTTAAATGCTGCAGTTTCGTCTTCGTCTCAAACATTGAAAACCGAATTACATTTTTGTTCAGTAACAGTCACAGTTTTCTTATTGGTTTTTTGCTTATATCTCGAAAACAGTTACTCCTATCAATTTTTATCTTTTTTTCAAAATTAAAGCTGATAAAATTTCCTACAAAATAGTTATTTGCATTTTTCTTGTAGGACCAACCATAAGCGAGTTATAGAGTTGGATATAAATAATATTTAACAAAAATTTGCATTAAAATAAAATGTTTGAAAAACTGAAATTAAACTAATTTAATTGTGTCTAACACTTTAGTAGAGGAAAAAGAAGAAGACATAAAAGTCACTAAAGGTTTCAAAGTTGTCTTTAATCGTAATATTAATAACAATAACATTAATAATAATAATACTAATAGTACTAAATTTGCTTATATGCAAACGCTTAATTAAGGTAACAGTGTTTTGGTTTCTTGCTTATATCTCGAAAACAGTTACTCCTATCAATTTTTATCTTTTTACTAAAATTAAAGCTGATAAAATTTCCTACAAAATAGTTAATTGCATTTTTAATGTAGGACTAACCATAAGCGACATATAAGTATGAAAATAATTAAAATTTAAGAAAAAGTGCTTCAACAGAAAATGTCTTGTGATTTAAAATACACTTAATTTATTGGGTCCAATACTTTATTAGAAGAAAAAAGAGGTGACAGAAAGGTCACTGAAGTCTTTAGAGTCGTTTGTAAATGCTGCATTTTCGTCTTCGTCTCAAACATTGAAAACTGAATTACATTTTTGTTCAGTAACTGTTACAGTTTTCTTATTGGTTTTTTGCTTATATCTCGAAAACAGTTACTCCTATCAATTTTTATCTTTCTTTTAAAATTAAAGCTGATAAAGCTTCCTACAAAATAGTTATTTGCATTTTTCTTGTAGGACCAACCATAAGCGAGTTATAGAGTTGGATATAAATAATATTTAACAAAAATTTGCTTTAAAATAAAATGTTTGAAAAACTGAAATTAAACTAATTTAATTGTGTCTAACACTTTAGTAGAGGAAAAAGAAGAAGACATAAAAGTCACTAAAGGTTTCAAAGTTGTCTTTAATCGTAATATTAATAACAATAACATTAATAATAATAATACTAATAGTACTAAATTTGCTTATATGCAAACGCTTAATTAAGGTAACAGTGTTTTGGTTTCTTGCTTATATCTCGAAAACAGTTACACCTATCAATTTTTATTTTTTTACTAAAATTAAAGCTGATAAAATTTCCTACAAAATAGTTAATTGCATTTTTAATGTAGGACTAACCATAAGCGAGATATAAGTTTGAAAATAATTAAAATTTAAAAAAAAATGCTTCAACAGAAAATGTCTTGTGATTTAAAATACACTTAATTTATTGGGTCCAATACTTTATTAGAAGAAAAAAGAGGTGACAGAAAGGTCACTGAAGTCTTTAGAGTCGTTTGTAAATGCTGCATTTTCGTCTTCGTCTCAAACATTGAAAACTGAATTACATTTTTGTTCAGTAACTGTTACAGTTTTCTTATTGGTTTTTTGCTTATATCTCGAAAACAGTTACTCCTATCAATTTTTATCTTTCTTTTAAAATTAAAGCTGATAAAGCTTCCTACAAAATAGTTGTTTGCATTTTTCTTGTAGGACCAACCATAAGCGAGTTATAGAGTTGGATATAAATAATATTTAACAAAAATTTGCTTTAAATAAAATGTTTGAAAAACCGAAATTAAGCTAAATTAATTGAGTCTAACACTTTAGTAGAGAAAAAAGAAAAAGACATAAAAGTCACCAAAGTCTTCAGAATCGTTTTTAGTCGTCATATTAATAACAATAACATTAATAATAATAATACTAATAGTACTAAATCTGCTTATATGCAAGCGCTTTATTAAGGTAACAGTTTTTTGGTTTCTTGCTTATATCTCGAAAACAGTTACTCCTATCAATTTTTATCTTTTTTTCAAAATTAAAGCTGATAAAATTTCCTACAAAATAGTTATTTGCATTTTTCTTGTAGGACCAACCATAAGCGAGTTATAGAGTTGGATATAAATAATATTTAACAAAATTTTGCTTTAAAATAAAATGTTTGAAAAACTGAAATTAAACTAATTTAATTGTGTCTAACACTTTAGTAGAGGAAAAAGAAGAAGACATAAAAGTCACTAAAGGTTTCAAAGTTGTCTTTAATCGTCATATTAATAACAATAACATTAATAATAATAATACTAATAGTACTAAATTTGCTTATATGCAAACGCTTAATTAAGGTAACAGTGTTTTGGTTTCTTGCTTATATCTCGAAAACAGTTACTCCTATCAATTTTTACCTTTTTACTAAAATTCAAGCTGATAAAATTTCCTACAAAATAGTTATTTGCATTTTTTATGTAGGACTAACCATAAGCGAGATATATGATTGAAAATAATTAATATTTAAAAAAAAAGTGCTTTAACAGAAAATGTCTTGTGATTTAAAATACACTTAATTTATTGGGTCCAATACTTTATTAGAAGAAAAAGGAAGTGACATAAAAATCACTGAAGTCTTCAGAGTCGTTTTTAAATGCTGCAGTTTCGTCTTCGTCTCAAACATTGAAAACCGAATTACATTTTTGTTCAGTAACAGTCACAGTTTTCTTATTGGTTTTTTGCTTATATCTCGAAAACAGTTACTCCTATCAATTTTTATCTTTTTTTCAAAATTAAAGCTGATAAAATTTCCTACAAAATAGTTATTTGCATTTTTCTTGTAGGACCAACCATAAGCGAGTTATAGAGTTGGATATAAATAATATTTAACAAAAATTTGCATTAAAATAAAATGTTTGAAAAACTGAAATTAAACTAATTTAATTGTGTCTAACACTTTAGTAGAGGAAAAAGAAGAAGACATAAAAGTCACTAAAGGTTTCAAAGTTGTCTTTAATCGTAATATTAATAACAATAACATTAATAATAATAATACTAATAGTACTAAATTTGCTTATATGCAAACGCTTAATTAAGGTAACAGTGTTTTGGTTTCTTGCTTATATCTCGAAAACAGTTACTCCTATCAATTTTTATCTTTTTACTAAAATTAAAGCTGATAAAATTTCCTACAAAATAGTTAATTGCATTTTTAATGTAGGACTAACCATAAGCGACATATAAGTATGAAAATAATTAAAATTTAAGAAAAAGTGCTTCAACAGAAAATGTCTTGTGATTTAAAATACACTTAATTTATTGGGTCCAATACTTTATTAGAAGAAAAAAGAGGTGACAGAAAGGTCACTGAAGTCTTTAGAGTCGTTTGTAAATGCTGCATTTTCGTCTTCGTCTCAAACATTGAAAACTGAATTACATTTTTGTTCAGTAACTGTTACAGTTTTCTTATTGGTTTTTTGCTTATATCTCGAAAACAGTTACTCCTATCAATTTTTATCTTTCTTTTAAAATTAAAGCTGATAAAGCTTCCTACAAAATAGTTATTTGCATTTTTCTTGTAGGACCAACCATAAGCGAGTTATAGAGTTGGATATAAATAATATTTAACAAAAATTTGCTTTAAAATAAAATGTTTGAAAAACTGAAATTAAACTAATTTAATTGTGTCTAACACTTTAGTAGAGGAAAAAGAAGAAGACATAAAAGTCACTAAAGGTTTCAAAGTTGTCTTTAATCGTAATATTAATAACAATAACATTAATAATAATAATACTAATAGTACTAAATTTGCTTATATGCAAACGCTTAATTAAGGTAACAGTGTTTTGGTTTCTTGCTTATATCTCGAAAACAGTTACACCTATCAATTTTTATTTTTTTACTAAAATTAAAGCTGATAAAATTTCCTACAAAATAGTTAATTGCATTTTTAATGTAGGACTAACCATAAGCGAGATATAAGTTTGAAAATAATTAAAATTTAAAAAAAAATGCTTCAACAGAAAATGTCTTGTGATTTAAAATACACTTAATTTATTGGGTCCAATACTTTATTAGAAGAAAAAAGAGGTGACAGAAAGGTCACTGAAGTCTTTAGAGTCGTTTGTAAATGCTGCATTTTCGTCTTCGTCTCAAACATTGAAAACTGAATTACATTTTTGTTCAGTAACTGTTACAGTTTTCTTATTGGTTTTTTGCTTATATCTCGAAAACAGTTACTCCTATCAATTTTTATCTTTCTTTTAAAATTAAAGCTGATAAAGCTTCCTACAAAATAGTTGTTTGCATTTTTCTTGTAGGACCAACCATAAGCGAGTTATAGAGTTGGATATAAATAATATTTAACAAAAATTTGCTTTAAATAAAATGTTTGAAAAACCGAAATTAAGCTAAATTAATTGAGTCTAACACTTTAGTAGAGAAAAAAGAAAAAGACATAAAAGTCACCAAAGTCTTCAGAATCGTTTTTAGTCGTCATATTAATAACAATAACATTAATAATAATAATACTAATAGTACTAAATCTGCTTATATGCAAGCGCTTTATTAAGGTAACAGTTTTTTGGTTTCTTGCTTATATCTCGAAAAGAGTTACTCCTATCAATTTTTATCTTTTTTTCAAAATTAAAGCTGATAAAATTTCCTACAAAATAGTTATTTGCATTTTTCTTGTAGGACCAACCATAAGCGAGTTATAGAGTTGGATATAAATAATATTTAACAAAATTTTGCTTTAAAATAAAATGTTTGAAAAACTGAAATTAAACTAATTTAATTGTGTCTAACACTTTAGTAGAGGAAAAAGAAGAAGACATAAAAGTCACTAAAGGTTTCAAAGTTGTCTTTAATCGTCATATTAATAACAATAACATTAATAATAATAATACTAATAGTACTAAATTTGCTTATATGCAAACGCTTAATTGAGGTAACAGTGTTTTGGTTTCTCGCTCATATCTCGAAAACAGTTACTCCTATCAACTTTTATCTTTTTACTAAAATTCAAGCTGATAAAATTTCCTACAAAATAATTATTTGCATTTTTTATGTAGGACTAACCATAAGCGAGATATAAGATTGAAAATAATTAATATTTAAAAAAGAAGTGCTTTAACAGAAAATGTCTTGTGATTTAAAATACACTTAATTTATTAGGTCCAATACTTTATTAGAAAAAAAGGGGGTGACATATAAGTCACTGAAGTCTTCAGAGTCGATTTTAAATGCTGCATTTTCGTCTTCGTCTCAAACATTGAAAACTGAATTATATTTTTGTTCTGAAACGGTAACAGTTTTTACTTTGGTTTTTTGCTTATATCTCGAAAACAGTTACTCCTATCAATTTTTATCTTTCTTTCAAAATTAAAGCTGATAACATTTCCTACAAAATAGTTATTTGCATTTTTTTTGTAAGACCAACCATAAGCGAGTTATAAAGTTGGATATAAATAATATTTAACAAAAACTTGCTTAAAAAAAAATGTTTGAAATACTGAAATTAAACTAAATTAATTGTGTCTAACACTTTAGTAGAGAAAAAAGAAAAAGACATAAAAGTCACCAAAGTCTTCAGAATCGTTTTTAGTCGTCATATTAATAACAATAACATTAATAATAATAATACTAATAGTACTAAATCTGCTTATATGCAAGCGCTTTATTAAGGTAACAGTTTTTTGGTTTCTTGCTTATATCTCGAAAACAGTTACTCCTATGAATTTTTGTCTTTTTTTCAAAATTAAAGCTGATAAAATTTCCTACAAAATAGTTATTTGCATTTTTCTTGTAGGACCAACCATAAACGAGTTATAGAGTTGGATATAAATAATATTTAACAAAAATTTGCTTTAAAATAAAATGTTTGAAAAACTGAAATTAAACTAATTTAACTGTGTCTAACACTTTAGTAGAGGAAAAAGGAAAAGACATAAAAGTTACTAAAGATTTCAGAGTTGTCTTTAGTTGTCATATTAATAACAATAACATTAATAATAATAATACTAATAGTACTAAATTTGCTTATATGCAAACGCTTAATTAAGGTAACAGTGTTTTGGTTTCTTGCTTATATCTCGAAAACAGTTACTCCTATCAATTTTTATCTTTTTACTAAAATTCAAGCTGATAAAATTTCCTACAAAATAGTTATTTGCATTTTTCATGTAGGACTAACCATAAGCGAGATATATGATTGAAAATAATTAATATTTAAAAAAAAAGTGCTTTAACAGAAAATGTCTTGTGATTTAAAATACACTTAATTTATTGGGTCCAATACTTTATTAGAAAAAAAGGGGGTGACATATAAGTCACTGAAGTCTTCAGAGTCGTTTTTAAATGCTGCAGTTTCGTCTTCGTCTCAAACATTGAAAACTGAATTACATTTTTGTTCAGTAACAGTCACAGTTTTCTTATTGGTTTTTTGCTTATATCTCGAAAACAGTTACTCCTACTAATTTTTATCTTTTTGTCAAAATTAAAGCTGATAAAATTTCCTACAAAATAGTTATTTGCATTTTTCTTGTAGGACCAACCATAAGCGAGTTATAGAGTTGGATATAAATAATATTTAACAAAAATTTGCTTTAAAATAAAATGTTTGAAAAACTGAAATTAAACTAATTTAATTGTGTCTAACACTTTAGTAGAGGAAAAAGAAGAAAACATAAAAGTCACTAAAGGTTTCAAAGTTGTCTTTAATCGTCATATTAATAACAATAACATTAATAATAATAATACTAATAGTACTAAATTTGCTTATATGCAAACGCTTAATTAAGGTAACAGTGTTTTGGTTTCTTGCTCATATCTCGAAAACAGTTACTCCTATCAATTTTTAATTTTTTACTAAAATTTAAGCTGATAAAATTTTCTACAAAATAGTTATTTGCATTTTTTACGTAGGACTAACCATAAGCGAGATATAAGATTGAAAATAATTAATATTTAAAAAAGAAGTGCTTTAACAGAAAATGTCTTGTGATTTAAAATACACTTAATTTATTAGGTCCAATACTTTATTAAAAAAAAAAGGGGGTGACATATAAGTCACTGAAGTCTTCAGAGTCGATTTTAAATGCTGCATTTTCGTCTTCGTCTCAAACATTGAAAACTGAATTACATTTTTGTTCTGAAACGGTAACAGTTTTTACTTTGGTTTTTTGCTTATATCTCGAAAACAGTTACTCCTATCAATTTTTATCTTTTTTTCAAAATTAAAGCTGATAACATTTCCTACAAAATAGTTATTTGCATTTTTCTTGTAGGACCAACCATAAGCGAGTTATAAAGTTGGATATAAATAATATTTAACAAAAACTTGCTTAAAAATAAAATGTTTGAAATACTGAAATTAAACTAAATTAATTGTGTCTAACACTTTAGTAGAGAAAAAAGAAAAAGACATAAAAGTCACCAAAGTCTTCAGAATCGTTTTTAGTCGTCATATTAATAACAATAACATTAATAATAATAATACTAATAGTACTAAATCTGCTTATATGCAAGCGCTTTATTAAGGTAACAGTTTTTTGGTTTCTTGCTTATATCTCGAAAACAGTTACTCCTATGAATTTTTGTCTTTCTTTCAAAATTAAAGCTGATAAAATATTCTACAAAATAGTTATTTGCATTTTTCTTGTAGGACCAACCATAAGCGAGTTATAGAGTTGGATATAAATAATATTTAACAAAAATTTGCTTTAAAATAAAATGTTTGAAAAACTGAAATTAAACTAATTTTACTGTGTCTAACACTTTAGTAGAGAAAAAACGAAAAGACATAAAAGTCACTAAAGGTTTCAGAGTTGTCTTTAGTTGTCATATTAATAACAATAACATTAATAATAATAATACTAATAGTTCTAAATTTGCTTATATGCAAACGCTTAATTAAGGTAACAGTGTTTTGGTTTCTTGCTTATATCTCGAAAACAGTTACTCCTATCAATTTTTATCTTTTTACTAAAATTCAAGCTGATAGAATTTCCTAAAAAATAGTTATTTGCATTTTTCATGTAGGACTAACCATAAGCGAGATATATGATTGAAAATAATTAATATTTAAAAAAAAAGTGCTTTAACAGAAAATGTCTTGTGATTTAAAATACACTTAATTTATTGGGTCCAATACTTTATTAGAAGAAAAAAGAGGTGACAGAAAGGTCACTGAAGTCTTTAGAGTCGTTTGTAAATGCTGCATTTTCGTCTTCGTCTCAAACATTGAAAACAGAATTACATTTTTGTTCAGTAACTGTTACAGTTTTCTTATTGGTTTTTTGCTTATATCTCGAAAACAGTTACTCCTATCAATTTTTATCTTTCTTTTAAAATTAAAGCTGATAAAGCTTCCTACAAAATAGTTGTTTGATTTTTCTTGTAGGACCAACCATAAGCGAGTTATAGAGTTGGATATAAATAATATTTAACAAAAATTTGCTTTAAATAAAATGTTTGAAAAACCGAAATTAAGCTAAATTAATTGAGTCTAACACTTTAGAAGAGAAAAAAGAAAAAGACATAAAAGTCACCAAAGTCTTCAGAATCGTTTTTAGTCGTCATATTAATAACAATAACATTAATAATAATAATACTAATAGTACTAAATCTGCTTATATGCAAGCGCTTTATTAAGGTAACAGTTTTTTGGTTTCTTGCTTATATCTCGAAAACAGTTACTCCTATCAATTTTTATCTTTTTTTCAAAATTAAAGCTGATAAAATTTCCTACAAAATAGTTATTTGCATTTTTCTTGTAGGACCAACCATAAGCGAGTTATAGAGTTGGATATAAATAATATTTAACAAAAATTTGCTTTAAAATAAAATGTTTGAAAAACTGAAATTAAACTAATTTAATTGTGTCTAACACTTTAGTAGAGGAAAAAGAAGAAGACATAAAAGTCACTAAAGGTTTCAAAGTTGTCTTTAATCGTCATATTAATAACAATAACATTAATAATAATAATACTAATAGTACTAAATTTGCTTATATGCAAACGCTTAATTAAGGTAACAGTGTTTTGGTTTCTTGCTCATATCTCGAAAACAGTTACTCCTATCAACTTTTATCTTTTTACTAAAATTCAAGCTGATAAAATTTCCTACAAAATAATTATTTGCATTTTTTATGTAGGACTAACCATAAGCGAGATATAAGATTGAAAATAATTAATATTTAAAAAAGAAGTGCTTTAACAGAAAATGTCTTGTGATTTAAAATACACTTAATTTATTAGGTCCAATACTTTATTAGAAAAAAAGGGGGTGACATATAAGTCACTGAAGTCTTCAGAGTCGATTTTAAATGCTGCATTTTCGTCTTCGTCTCAAACATTGAAAACTGAATTATATTTTTGTTCTGAAACGGTAACAGTTTTTACTTTGGTTTTTTGCTTATATCTCGAAAACAGTTACTCCTATCAATTTTTATCTTTCTTTCAAAATTAAAGCTGATAACATTTCCTACAAAATAGTTATTTGCATTTTTCTTGTAAGACCAACCATAAGCGAGTTATAAAGTTGGATATAAATAATATTTAACAAAAACTTGCTTAAAAATAAAATGTTTGAAATACTGAAATTAAACTAAATTAATTGTGTCTAACACTTTAGTAGAGAAAAAAGAAAAAGACATAAAAGTCACCAAAGTCTTCAGAATCGTTTTTAGTCGTCATATTAATAACAATAACATTAATAATAATAATACTAATAGTACTAAATCTGCTTATATGCAAGCGCTTTATTAAGGTAACAGTTTTTTGGTTTCTTGCTTATATCTCTAAAACAGTTACTCCTATGAATTTTTGTCTTTTTTTCAAAATTAAAGCTGATAAAATTTCCTACAAAATAGTTATTTGCATTTTTCTTGTAGGACCAACCATAAACGAGTTATAGAGTTGGATATAAATAATATTTAACAAAAATTTGCTTTAAAATAAAATGTTTGAAAAACTGAAATTAAACTAATTTAACTGTGTCTAACACTTTAGTAGAGGAAAAAGGAAAAGACATAAAAGTTACTAAAGATTTCAGAGTTGTCTTTAGTTGTCAAATTAATAACAATAACATTAATAATAATAATACTAATAGTACTAAATTTGCTTATATGCAAACGCTTAATTAAGGTAACAGTGTTTTGGTTTCTTGCTTATATCTCGAAAACAGTTACTCCTATCAATTTTTATCTTTTTACTAAAATTCAAGCTGATAAAATTTCCTACAAAATAGTTATTTGCATTTTTCATGTAGGACTAACCATAAGCGAGATATATGATTGAAAATAATTAATATTTAAAAAAAAAGTGCTTTAACAGAAAATGTCTTGTGATTTAAAATACACTTAATTTATTGGGTCCAATACTTTTTTAGAAGAAAAAGGAAGTGACATAAAAGTCACTGAAGTCTTCAGAGTCGTTTTTAAATGCTGCAGTTTCGTCTTCGTCTCAAACATTGAAAACCGAATTACATTTTTGTTCAGTAACAGTCACAGTTTTCTTATTGGTTTTTTGCTTATATCTCGAAAACAGTTACTCCTATCAATTTTTATCTTTCTGTCAAAATTAAAGCTGATAAAATTTCCTACAAAATAAATATTTGCATTTTTCTTGTAGGACCAACCATAAGCGAGTTATAGAGTTGGATATAAATAATATTTAACAAAAATTTGCTTTAAAATAAAATGTTTGAAAAACTGAAATTAAACTAATTTAATTGTGTCTAACACTTTAGTAGAGGAAAAAGAAGAAGACATAAAAGTCACTAAAGGTTTCAAAGTTGTCTTTAATCGTCATATTAATAACAATAACATTAATAATAATAATACTAATAGTACTAAATTTGCTTATATGCAAACGCATAATTAAGGTAACAGTGTTTTGGTTTCTTGCTCATATCTCGAAAACAGTTACTCCTATCAATTTTTATCTTTCTTTCAAAATTAAAGCTGATAACATCTCCTACAAAATAGTTATTTGCATTTTTCTTGTGGGACTAACCATAAGCGAGTTATAAAGTTGGATATAAATAATATTTAACAAAAACTTGCTTAAAAATAAAATGTTTGAAATACTGAAATTAAACTAAATTAATTGTGTCTAACACTTTAGTAGAGAAAAAAGAAAAAGACATAAAAGTCACCAAAGTCTTCAGAATCGTTTTTAGTCGTCATATTAATAACAATAACATTAATAATAATAATACTAATAGTACTAAATCTGCTTATATGCAAGCGCTTTATTAAGGTAACAGTTTTTTGGTTTCTTGCTTATATCTCGAAAACAGTTACTCCTATGAATTTTTGTCTTTTTTTCAAAATTAAAGCTGATAAAATTTCCTACAAAATAGTTATTTGCATTTTTCTTGTAGGACCAACCATAAGCGAGTTATAGAGTTGGATATAAATAATTTTTAACAAAAATTTGCTTTAAAATAAAATGTTTGAAAAACTGAAATTAAACTAATTTAATTGTGTCTAACACTTTAGTAGAGGAAAAAGGAAAAGACATAAAAGTCACTAAAGGTTTCAGAGTTGTCTTTAGTTGTCATATTAATAACAATAACATTAATAATAATAATACTAATAGTACTAAATTTGCTTATATGCAAACGCTTAATTAAGGTAACAGTGTTTTGGTTTCTTGCTTATATCTCGAAAACAGTTACTCCTATCAATTTTTATCTTTCTTTTAAAATTAAAGCTGATAACATTTCCTACAAAATAGTTATTTACATTTTTCTTGTGGGACCAACCATAAGCGAGTTATAAAGTTGGATATAAATAATATTTAACAAAAACTTGCTTAAAAATAAAATGTTTGAAATACTGAAATTAAACTAAATTAATTGTGTCTAACACTTTAGTAGAGAAAAAAGAAAAAGACATAAAAGTCACCAAAATCTTCAGAATCGTTTTTAGTCGTCATATTAATAACAATAACATTAATAATAATAATACTAATAGTACTAAATCTGCTTATATGCAAGCGCTTTATTAAGGTAACAGTTTTTTGGTTTCTTGCTTAATTATTTTGTAGGAAATTTTATCAGCTTGAATTTTAGTAAAAAGATAAAAATTGATAGGAGTAACTGTTTTCGAGATATGAGCAAGAAACCAAAACACTGTTACCTTAATTAAGCGTTTGCATATAAGCAAATTTAGTACTATTAGTATTATTATTATTAATGTTATTGTTATTAATATGACGATTAAAGACAACTTTGAAACCTTTAGTGACTTTTATGTCTTCTTCTTTTTCCTCAACTAAAGTGTTAGACACAATTAAATTAGTTTAATTTCAGTTTTTCAAACATTTTATTTTAAAGCAAATTTTTGTTAAATATTATTTATATCCAACTCTATAACTCGCTTATGGTTGGTCCTACAAGAAAAATGCAAATAACTATTTTGTAGGAAATTTTATCAGCTTTAATTTTGAAAAAAAGATAAAAATTGATAGGAGTAACTGTTTTCGAGATATAAGCAAGAAACCAAAAAACTGTTACCTTAATAAAGCGCTTGCAAATAAGCAGATTTAGTACTATTAGTATTATTATTATTAATGTTATTGTTATTAATATGACGACTAAAAACGATTTTGAAGACTTTGGTGACTTTTATGTCTTTTTCTTTTTTCTCTACTAAAGTGTTAGACTCAATTAATTTAGTTTAATTTCGGTTTTTCAAACATTTTATTTAAAGCAAATTTTTGTTAAATATTATTTATATCCAACTCTATAACTCGCTTATGGTTGGTCCTACAAGAAAAATGCAAACAACTATTTTGTAGGAAGCTTTATCAGCTTTAATTTTAAAAGAAAGATAAAAATTGATAGGAGTAACTGTTTTCGAGATATAAGCAAAAAACCAATAAGAAAACTGTAACAGTTACTGAACAAAAATGTAATTCAGTTTTCAATGTTTGAGACGAAGACGAAAATGCAGCATTTACAAACGACTCTAAAGACTTCAGTGACTTTTCTGTCACCTGTTTTTTCTTCTAATAAAGTATTGGACCCAATAAATTAAGTGTATTTTAAATCACAAGACATTTTCTGTTGAAGCACTTTTTTTTTAAATTTTAATTATTTTCAAACTTATATCTCGCTTATGGTTAGTCCTACATTAAAAATGCAATTAACTATTTTGTAGGAAATTTTATCAGCTTTAATTTTAGTAAAAAGATAAAAATTGATAGGAGTAACTGTTTTCGAGATATAAGCAAGAAACCAAAACACTGTTACCTTAATTAAGCGTTTGCATATAAGCAAATTTAGTACTATTAGTATTATTATTATTAATGTTATTGTTATTAATATTACGATTAAAGACAACTTTGAAACCTTTAGTGACTTTTATGTCTTCTTCTTTTTCCTCTACTAAAGTGTTAGACACAATTAAATTAGTTTAATTTCAGTTTTTCAAACATTTTATTTTAATGCAAATTTTTGTTAAATATTATTTATATCCAACTCTATAACTCGCTTATGGTTGGTCCTACAAGAAAAATGCAAACAACTATTTTGTAGGAAGCTTTATCAGCTTTAATTTTGAAAGAAAGACAAAAATTCATAGGAGTAACTGTTTTCGAGATATAAGCAAGAAACCAAAAAACTGTTACCTTAATAAAGCGCTTGCATATAAGCAGATTTAGTACTACTAGTATTATTATTATTAATGTTATTGTTATTAATATGACGACTAAAAACGATTCTGAAGACTTTGGTGACTTTTATGTCTTTTTCTTTTTTCTCTACTAAAGTGTTAGACACAATTAATTTAGTTTAATTTCAGTATTTCAAACATTTTATTTTTAAGCAAGTTTTTGTTAAATATTATTTATATCCAACTTTATAACTCGCTTATGGTTGGTCCTACAAGAAAAATGCAAATAACTATTTTGTAGGAAATGTTATCAGCTTTTATTTTGAAAAAAAGATAAAAATTGATAGGAGTAACTGTTTTCGAGATATAAGCAAAAAACCAAAGTAAAAACTGTTACCGTTTCAGAACAAAAATGTAATTCAGTTTTCAATGTTTGAGACGAAGACGAAAATGCAGCATTTGAAAACGACTCTGAAGACTTCAGTGACTTTTATGTCACTTCCTTTTTCTTCTAATAAAGTATTGGACCCAATAAATTAAGTGTATTTTAAATCACAAGACATTTTCTGTTAAAGCAATTTTTTTTTAAATATTAATTATTTTCAATCATATATCTCGCTTATGGTTAGTCCTACATGAAAAATGCAAATAACTATTTTGTAGGAAATTTTATCAGCTTGAATTTTAGTAAAAAGATAAAAATTGATAGGAGTAACTATTTTCGAGATATAAGCAAGAAACCAAAACACTGTTACCTTAATTAAGCGTTTGCATATAAGCACATTTAGTACTATTAGTATTATTATTATTAATGTTATTGTTATTAATATGACAACTAAAGACAACTCTGAAACCTTTAGTGACTTTTATGTCTTTTCCTTTTTTCTCTACTAAAGTGTTAGACACAGTTAAATTAGTTTAATTTCAGTTTTTCAAACATTTTATTTTAAAGCAAATTTTTGTTAAATATTATTTATATCCAACTCTATAACTCGCTTATGGTTGGTTCTACAAGAAAAATGCAAATAACTATTTTGTAGAATATTTTATCAGCTTTAAGTTTGAAAGAAAGACAAAAATTCATAGGAGTAACTGTTTTCGAGATATAAGCAAGAAACCAAAAAACAGTTACGTTAATAAAGCGCTTGCATATAAGCAGATTTAGTACTATTAGTATTATTATTATTAATGTTATTGTTATTAATATGACGACTAAAAACGATTCTGAAGACTTTGGTGACTTTTATGTCTTTTTCTTTTTTCTCTACTAAAGTGTTAGACACAATTAATTTAGTTTAATTTCAGTATTTCAAACATTTTATTTTTAAGCAAGTTTTTGTTAAATATTATTTATATCCAACTTTATAACTCGCTTATGGTTGGTCCTACAAGAAAAATGCAAATAACTATTTTGTAGGAAATGTTATCAGCTTTAATTTTGAAAGAAAGATAAAAATTGATAGGAGTAACTGTTTTCGAGATATAAGCAAAAAACCAAAGTAAAAACTGTTACCGTTTCAGAACAAAAATGTAATTCAGTTTTCAATGTTTGAGACGAAGACGAAAATGCAGCATTTAAAATCGACTCTGAAGACTTCAGTGACTTATATGTCACCCCCTTTTTTTTTTAATAAAGTATTGGACCTAATAAATTAAGTGTATTTTAAATCACAAGACATTTTCTGTTAAAGCACTTTTTTTTTAAATATTAATTATTTTTAATCATATATCTCGCTTATGGTTAGTCCTACATGAAAAATGCAAATAACTATTTTGTAGGAAATTTTATCAGCTTGAATTTTAGTAAAAAGATAAAAATTGATAGGAGTAACTGTTTTCAAGATATAAGCAAGAAACCAAAACACTGTTACCTTAATTAAGCGTTTGCATATAAGCAAATTTAGTACTATTAGTATTATTATTATTAATGTTATTGTTATTAATATGACAACTAAAGACAACTCTGAAACCTTTAGTGACTTTTATGTTTTTTCCTTTTTTCTCTACTAAAGTGTTAGACACAGTTAAATTAGTTTAATTTCAGTTTTTCAAACATTTTATTTTAAAGCAAATTTTTGTTAAATATTATTTATATCCAACTCTATAACTCGCTTATGGTTGGTCCTACAAGAAAAATGCAAATAACTATTTTGTAGGAAATTTTATCAGCTTTAATTTTGACAGAAAGATAAAAATTGATAGGAGTAACTGTTTTCGAGATATAAGCAAAAAACCAATAAGAAAACTGTGACTGTTACTGAACAAAAATGTAATTCAGTTTTCAATGTTTGAGACGAAGACGAAACTGCAGCATTTAAAAACGACTCTGAAGACTTCAGTGACTTTTATGTCACTTCCTTTTTCTTCTAATAAAGTATTGGACCCAATAAATTAAGTGTATTTTAAATCACAAGACATTTTCTGTTAAAGCACTTTTTTTTTAAATATTAATTATTTTCAATCATATATCTCGCTTATGGTTAGTCCTACATGAAAAATGCAAATAACTATTTTGTAGGAAATTTTATCAGCTTGAATTTTAGTGAAAAGATAAAAATTGATAAGAGTAACTGTTTTCGAGACATAAGCAAGAAACCAAAACACTGTTACCTTAATTAAGCGTTTGCATATAAGCAAATTTAGTACTATTAGTATTATTATTATTAATGTTATTGTTATTAATATGACAACTAAAGACAACTCTGAAACCTTTAGTGACTTTTATGTCTTTTTCTTTTTCCTCTACTAAAGTGTTAGACTCAATTAATTTAGTTTAATTTCGGTTTTTCAAACATTTTATTTTAAAGCAAATTTTTGTTAAATATTATTTATATCCAACTCTATAACTCGCTTATGGTTGGTCCTACAAAAAAATGCAAATAACTATTTTGTAGGAAATTTTATTAGCTTTAATTTTGAAAAAAAAATAAAAATTGATAGGAGTAACTGTTTTCGAGATATAAGCAAGAAACCAAAAAAATGTTACGTTAATTAAGCCTTTGCATATAAGCAAATTTAGTACTATTAGTATTATTATTATTAATGTTATTGTTATTAATATGACGACTAAAGACGACTCTGAAACATTTAGTGACTTTTATGTCTTCTCCTTTTTCCTCTACTAAAGTGTTAGACACAATTAATTTAGTTTAATTCCGGTTTTTCAAGCATTTTATTTTAAAGCAAATTTTTGTTAAATATTATTTATATCCAACTCTATAACTCGTTTATGCTTGGTTCTACAAGAAAAATGTAAATAACTATTTTGTTGGAAATTTTATCAGCTTTAATTTTGAAAGAAAGATAAAATTTGATAGGAGTAACTGTTTTCGAGATATAAGCAAAAAACCAATAAGAAAACTGTAACTGTTACTGAACAAAAATGTAATTCAGTTTTCAATGTTTGAGACGAAGTCAAAAATGCAGCATTTAAAAACGACTCTGAAGACTTCAGTGACTTTTATGTCACCTCCTTTTTCTTCTAATAAAGTATTGGACCCAACAAATTAAGTGTATTTTAAATCACAAGACATTTTCTGTTAAAACACTTTTTTTTAATTAATAATTATTTTCAAACTTATATCTCGCTTATGGTTAGTTCTACATGAAAAATGCAAATAACTATTTTGTAGGAAATTTTATCACCTTTAATTTTGGTGAAAAAGTAAAAATTGATAGGAGTAACTGTTTTCGAGATATAGGCAAAAAACAAAAAAACTGTTACCTTAATTAAGCGCTTGCATATAAGCAAATTTAGTACTACTAGTATTGTTATTATAAATGTTATTGTTATTAATATGACGACTAAAGACAACTTTAAGACTTTAGTGACTATTATGTCTCCTCCTTTTTCCTCTACTAAAGTGTTAGACACAATTAATTTAGTTTAATTTCGGTTTTTTAAACATTTTATTTTAAAGCAAATTTTTGTTAAATATTAAAAACTATAAAATGGCTTAGATTGCCTAAAAACACAGATCACACATGATCTTTTGCATAAAAATGAGAAAACGCTCATGTAACACACAAAATAAGCTCCATTTTTCCTTTTTAAAAGTATTATTATTATTATTACTTTTGTTACTATTACTATTATTACTATTATTATTATTGTTATTATTATTATTATTATTATTATTATTATTATTATTATTATTATTACTATTATCATTATTATTATTATTATTAAAAACTTATATTAAACAGACAGAAAACGTCGTATTCTGACACAACTTAAAACACAGATCACACATGATCTTTTGCATAGAAATGAGAAAACGCTCATATAACACAAAATAAGCTCCATTTTTCCTTATTACAAGTATTATTATTATTATTACTTATGTTACTATTACTATTATTATTATTATTATTATTATTATTATTATTATTATTATTATTATTATTAACTTTTGTATAGTAAATGTTTTTATACCAGTTTTAAAATGAGTTATTAATTTTATTCAATTTCTTGCCTAAAAACACAGATCACAGATGATCTCTTGCATAGAAATGAGAAAACGCTCATAACACACAAAATAAGCATCATTTTTGCTTAGAAAAACTAAGCTTTAATTTAGAAAGAAATTCATTATTATAAGTATTATTATCATTATTATTATTATTATTATTATTATTATTATTTCTTTTATTACTATTATTATTATTATTATTATTATTATTATTACTATTATTATTATTATTATTATTACTATTATTATTATTATTACTATTATTATTATTATTATTATTACTATTATTATTATTATTATTATTATTATTATTATTATTATTAACTTTTTTATAGTAAATGTTTTTATACCAGTTTTAAAATGAGTTATTAATTTTATTCAATTTCTTGCCTAAAAACACAGATCACAGATGATTTCTTGCATAGAAATGAGAAAACGCTCATATAACACACAAAATAAGCTTCATTTTTGCTTAGAAAACTAAGCTTACTTTTATTACTATTATTATTTTCATTTTTTCATTATTATTATTATTAATATTATTATTATTATTATTATTATTATTATTATTATTATTATTATTATTATTATTATTATTATTGTTATTATTATTATTATTAAAAACTTATATTAAACAGACAGAAAACGTCGTATTCTGACACAAAAAAACGAATTACGTTATAGACTTGACGAGATCGGCGTATCTCGGACTCTTATAGGACTCTTATAGGGTCAAAAAGTATCAGTTTGGATTAAAACAAATAATTTTTGTTGAGTCTCAGTCTGAATTGTTTATCAGTTCAAACAAAAACGGCTTATTTTAGACGATCTTTTGCTTTGAACAAGAAAACTTACATAGAACAGATTAAAAACGTATTAATCTGGCATAAAAGAGCAATTTATGTATCACTTCGGATAAAGGCAGCTAATCCTATTCGTTTTATTGCTTAAAATAGACAAAATTGTTAATAAATCTAACAAAAACGCTGTATTCTAGCACAAAATACTAATTACATTATAGTATCGACGAGAATAGCTTATTTGGAATGATTCTATGCTTCCAAACGAGTAAATTTTTATTAAACAGATGCCAAACATCATGTTTTGTCCTATAAAGACATTTTATATTGCAGTTTGTATTAAAACAAAATATTTTCGTTGATTCTTTGTTAGAAGCAGCAAACCTAACATTAAAGAATCTGAAAACTTTGTATTCGGACACAAACCACCGAATTTTGTATCAGTTTAGACAAAAACGGTTGATTTTCGACAATATTTTGCTTTGAACAAGAAAACTTATATCAAACTGACTAAAAACGTCTTATTTTAGCACAAAACAAAAGATTTGCGTTATAGTCTTAACGAGAGCTGTTAATTTCAAACGGTTCTATGCTTTGAAACGAGTAAGCTTTCACTGTACAGAGGAAAAACATCTTATTTCGCCTTTTAAAAACGATTCATGCCACAGTTTGGATAAAAACCAATTATTTTCGTTAATTCATTGTTACAAACATGAAACCTTACATCAAAGAAACTGAAAACCCCTTATTTAGGCACAGAAATTCGAATTACGTTTCAGTCTGAACAAAAACTGCTTATTTTAGACGATCCTTTGTTTTGAACACGAAAACTTACATTAAAAAGATTAAAAACGTCTTATTCTGGCTGAAAACTGCAAATTATATATTACTCTAGATAAAAGCAATTTATCCTGATTACTCCTTTACTTAGAATAGAGTAAACTTGTATAAAACTTAATGAAAACTTTAAATTTCGTCTCAAAGAAATAATTTACGTTATAGTTTTGACCAGCACTGTTTATTTCAAACGAAATTATGATTCGAAACTAATGAACTTTTATGGGGCAGATGCAAAACCACATATTACCATATAAAGCGTTGTTTTAAAGCAAAGTATTACCTTTTGCAACAAGAAATTTCACGTCAAAGAAACTGAAAACATCGTATCCATGCACAAATATCGAATTACGTATCAGTTTAGGCAAATACAGCTTATTTTAAACGATTCCTTGCTATAAACAAGAAAAATTTTATCAAACATATTGAAAATGTCTTATTCTCGAAAATAAGAGCAAATTATGTATCAGTTTTAACAAAAGCGGATTACTCTGTTTGATTCTATGCTTAGAGTAGAGTAAACTACTATAAAACGTAATGAAAACTCTATATTCAAGCTCAAAAGAACAAATTACGTTATAGTTTTGACAAAAAAAAATTATTTCGGACGACTACATATTTCGAAGTAAGCAAACTTTAATTGAACAAGTGCAAAAGCTAATACTTTGCTTTAAAATAACGATTTATGTGGTAATATGGTATTTTGCATCTGTCCTATAAAAGTTTACTCGTTTCGCTCCATTGAATCATTCGAAATAAATTATTTTGACACAACAACGAAAATAATTTTTTTGTTTAAACTGTAACATGTCGTTTTTATAAAACGAACTAAGACGTTTGGCATCTGTTTAGTGAAAGTTTTCTCGTTTGGGGGCATAAAATCGTTTGAAATTAACAGTTCTGGTCAAAACTATAACGTAAATTATTTCTTTGAGACGAAATTTAAAGTTTTCATTAAGTTTTATACAAGTTTGCTCTATTCTAAGCAAAGGAGTAATCAGGATAAACTGCTTTTATCCAAAGTAATACATAATTTGCAGTTTTGAGCCAGAATAAGACGTTTTTAATCTTTTTAATGTAAGTTTTCGTGTTCAAAAGAAAGAATCGTCTAAAATAAGCAATTTGTGTCCAGACTGAAACGTAATTTGATTTTCTGGGCCTGAATAAGAGGTTTTCAGTTTCTTTGATGTAAGGTTTCTTGTTTGTAACAATGAATAAACGAAAATCATTGGTTTTAATCCAAACTGTGACATAAATCGTTTTTTAAAGGCGAAATCAGACGTTTTGCCTCTGTTCAGTGAAAGTATACTGGTTTCAAAGCATAGAATCGTTTGAAATTAACAGTTCTCGTCAAGACTATAACGCAAATCTTTAAAGTGATACAAAGAAATAATTTACGTAATAGTTTTGACCAGAACTGTTAATTTCAAACGATTTTATGCCCCCAAACGAGAAAACTTTCACTAAACAGATGCCAAACGTCTTAGTTCGTTTTATAAAAGCGACTTATGTTACAGTTTAAACAAAAACAAATTATTTGTGTTGTTGTTGTGTCAAAATAATTTATTTCTAATGATTCAATGGAGCGAAACGGGTAAACTTTTATAGGACAGATGCAAAATACCATATTACCACATAAATCATTATTTTAAAGCAAAGTATTAGCTTTTGCACGTGTTCAATTAAAGTTTGCTTACTTCGAAGTATGTAATCGTCCGAAATATTTTTTTTTGTCAAAACTATAACGTAATTTGTTCTTTTGAGCTTGAATATAGAGTTTTCAATATGTTTTATAGTAGTTTACTCTACTCTAAGCATAGAATCAAACAGAGTAATCCGCTTTTGTTAAAACTGATACATAATTTGCTCTTATTTTCGAGAATAAGACGTTTTCAATATGCTTGATAAAATTTTTCTTGTTTATAGCAAGGAATCGTTTAAAATAAGCTGTATTTAGATTTAGAATTTAGAATTAGATATTTATGTATGGATACGAAGTTTTCAGTTTCTTTGACGTGAAATTTCTTGTTGCAAAAGGTAATACTTTGCTTTAAAACAACGCTTTATATGGTAATATGTGGTTTTGCATCTGCCCCATAAAAGTTCATTAGTTTCGAATCATAATTTCGTTTGAAATAAACAGTGCTGGTCAAAACTATAACGTAAATTATTTCTTTGAGACGAAATTTAAAGTTTTCATTAAGTTTTATACAAGTTTACTCTATTCTAAGTAAAGGAGTAATCAGGATAAATTGCTTTTATCTAGAGTAATATATAATTTGCAGTCCTCAGCCAGAATAAGACGTTTTTAATCTTTTTAATGTAAGTTTTCGTGTTCAAAACAAAGGATCGTCTAAAATAAGCAGTTTTTGTCCAGACTGAAACGTAATTCGAATTTCTGTGCCTAAATAAGGGGTTTTCAGTTTCTTTGATGTAAGGTTTCTTGTTTGTAACAATGAATTAACAAAAATAATTGGTTTTTATCCAAACTGTGGCATGAATCAGCTTTAAGACTATAACGCAAATCTTTTGTTTTGTGCTAAAATAAGACGTTTTTAGTCAGTTTGATATAAGCTTTCTTGTTCAAAGCAAAATATTGTCGAAAATCAACCGTTTTTGTCTAAACTGAAACAAAATTCGGTGGTTTGTGTCCGAATACAAAGTTTTCAGATTCTTTAATGTTAGGTTTGCTGCTTCTAACAAAGAATCAACGAAAATATTTTGTTTTAATACAAACTGCAATATAAAATGTCTTTATAGGACAAAACATGATGTTTGGCATCTGTTTATTAAAAATTTACTCGTTTGGAAGCGTAGAATCATTCCAAATAAGCTATTCTCGTCGAAACTATAATGTAATTAGTATTTTGTGCTAGAATACAGCGTTTTTGTTAGATTTATTAACAATTTTGTCTATTTTAAGCAATGAAACGAATAGGATTAGCTGCCTTTATCCAAAGTGATACATAAATTGCTCTTTTATGCCAGATTAATACGTTTTTAGTCTGTTCGATGTAAGTTTTCTTGTTCAAAGCAAAAGATCGTCTAAAGTAAGCCGTTTTTGTTTGAACTGATGAACAATTCAGACTGAGAGTCAACAAAAATATTTTGTTTTAATCCAAACTGATAATTTTTGACCCTATAAGAGTCCTATAAGAGTCCGAGATACGCCGTTCTCGTCAAGTCTATAACGTAATTCGTTTTTTTGTGTCAGAATACGACGTTTTCTGTCTGTTTAATATAAGTTTTTAATAAAAATAATAATAATAATAATAACAATAATAATAATAATAATAATAATAATAATAATAATAATAATAATAATAATAATAATAATAATAATAATAATAATAATAATAATAAAAATAATAATAGAAATAAAAGTAAGCTTAGTTTTCTAAGCAAAAATGAAGCTTATTTTGTGTGTTATATGAGCGCTTTCTCATTTCTATGCAAGAAATCACCTGTGATCTGTATTTTTAGGCAAGAAATTGTCTAAAATTAATAACTCATTTTAAAACTGGTATAAAAACATGTACTATACAAAAGTTAATAATAATAATAATAATAATAATAATAATAATAATAATAATAATAATAATAATAATAGTAATAATAATAATAATAATAATAGTAATAATAATAATAATAATAATAATAATAATAATAATAATAATAATAATAATAATAATAATAATAATAATAATAATAATGATAATAATACTTATAATAATGAATTTCTTTCTAAATTAAAGCTTAGTTTTTCTAAGCAAAAATGATGCTTATTTTGTGTGTTATATGAGCGTTTTCTCATTTCTATGCAAGAGATCATCTGTGATCTGTGTTTTTAGGCAAGAAATTGAATAAAATTAATAACTCATTTTAAAACTGGTATAAAAACATTTACTATACAAAAGTTAATAATAATAATAATAATAATAATAATAATAATAATAATAATAATAATAATAATAATAATAATAATAATAATAATAATAATAATAATAATAATAATAGTAATAAAAAAAACAATAATAATAATAATAATAATAATAATAATAATAATAATAATAATGATAATAATACTTATAATAATAAATTTCTTTCTAAATTAAAGCTTAGTTTTTCTAAGCAAAAATGAAGCTTATTTTGTGTGTTATATGAGCGCTTTCTCATTTCTATGCAAGAAATCATCTGAGTTCTGTATTTTTAGGCAAGAAATTGTCTAAAATTAATAACTCATTTTAAAACTGGTATAAAAACATTTACTATACAAAAGTTAATAATAATAATAATAATAATAATAATAATAATAATAATAATAATAATAATAATAATAGTAATAATAATAATAATAATAGTAATAATAATAATAATAATAATAATAATAATAATGATAATAATACTTATAATAATGAATTTCTTTCTAAATTAAAGCTTAGTTTTTCTAAGCAAAAATGATGCTTATTTTGTGTGTTATATGAGCGTTTTCTCATTTCTATGCAAGAGATCATCTGTGATCTGTGTTTTTAGGCAAGAAATTGAATAAAATTAATAACTCATTTTAAAACTGGTATAAAAACATTTACTATACAAAAGTTAATAACAATAATAATAATAATAATAATAATAATAATAATAGTAATAAAAGAAACAATAATAATAATAATAATAATAATAATAATAATAATAATAATAATAATAATAATAATAATAATAATAATAATAATAATAATGATAATAATACTTATAGTAATAAATTTCTTTCTAAATTAAAGCTTAGTTTTTCTAAGCAAAAATGATGCTTATTTTGTGTTATCTGAGCGTTTTCTCATTTCTATGCAAGAGATCATCTGTGATCTGCGTTTTTAGGCAAGAAATTGTCTAAAATTAATAACTCATTTTAAAACTGGTATAAAAACATTTACTATACAAAAGTTATAATCGGTCTTTAATAATAATAATATTAATAATAATAATAATAATAATAATAATAATAATAATAATAATAATAATAATAATAATAATAATAATAATAATAATAATAGTAATAATAATAATAAAAATAATAGTAATAATAATAATAATAATAAAAATAAAAATAATAGTAGTAGTAAAAGTAAGCTTAGTTTTCTAAGCCAAAATGAAGCATATTTTGTGTTATATGAGCGTTTTCTCATTTCTATGCAAAAGATCATGTGTGATCTGTGTTTTAAGTTGTGTCAGAATACGACGTTTTCTGTCTGTTTAATATAAGTTTTTAATAATAATAATAATAATAATAATAATAATAATAATAATAATAATAATAATAATAATAATAATAATAATAATAATAATAATAACAATAATAATAATAATAATAATAATAGTAATAGTAACAAAAGTAATAATAATAATAATACTATTAAAAAGGAAAAATGGAGCTTATTTTGTGTGTTACATGAGCGTTTTCTCATTTTTATGCAAAAGATCATGTGTGATCTGTGTTTTTAGGCAATCTAAGCCATTTTATAGTGTTTAATATTTAACAAAAATTTGCTTTAAAATAAAATGTTTGAAAAACCGAAATTAAACTAAATTAATTGTGTCTAACACTTTAGTAGAGGAAAAAGAAGGAGACATAAAAGTCACTAAAGTCTTAAAGTTGTTTTTAGTCGTTATATTAATAACAATAACATTTATAATAACAATACTAGTAGTACTAAATTTGCTTATATGCAAGCGCTTAATTAAGGTAACAGTTTTTTTGTTTTTTGCCTATATCTCGAAAACAGTTACTCCTATCAATTTTTGCTTTTTCACCAAAATTAAAGGTGATAAAATTTCCTACAAAATAGTTATTTGCATTTTTCATGTAGAACTAACCATAAGCGAGATATAAGTTTGAAAATAATTATTAATTAAAAAAAAGTGTTTTAACAGAAAATGTCTTGTGATTTAAAATACACTTAATTTGTTGGGTCCAATACTTTATTAGAAGAAAAAGGAGGTGACATAAAAGTCACTGAAGTCTTCAGAGTCGTTTTTAAATGCTGCATTTTTGACTTCGTCTCAAACATTGAAAACTGAATTACATTTTTGTTCAGTAACAGTTACAGTTTTCTTATTGGTTTTTTGCTTATATCTCGAAAACAGTTACTCCTATCAAATTTTATCTTTTTTTCAAAATTAAAGCTGATAAAATTTCCAACAAAATAGTTATTTACACTTTTCTTGTAGGACCAAGCATAAACGAGTTATAGAGTTGGATATAAATAATATTTAATAAAAATTTGCTTTAAAATAAAATGCTTGAAAAACCGGAATTAAACTAAATTAATTGTGTCTAACACTTTAGTAGAGGAAAAAGGAGAAGACATAAAAGTCACCAAATGTTTCAGAGTCGTCTTTAGTCGTCATATTAATAACAATAACATTAATAATAATAATACTAATAGTACTAAATTTGCTTATATGCAAACGCTTAATTAACGTAACATTTTTTTGGTTTCTTGCTTATATCTCGAAAACAGTTACTCCTATCAATTTTTATCTTTTTTTCAAAATTAAAGCTAATAAAATTTCCTACAAAATAGTTATTTGCATTTTTTTGTAGGACCAACCATAAGCGAGTTATAGAGTTGGATATAAATAATATTTAACAAAAATTTGCTTTAAAATAAAATGTTTGAAAAACCGAAATTAAACTAAATTAATTGAGTCTAACACTTTAGTAGAGGAAAAAGAAAAAGACATAAAAGTCACTAAAGGTTTCAGAGTTGTCTTTAGTTGTCATATTAATAACAATAACATTAATAATAATAATACTAATAGTACTAAATTTGCTTATATGCAAACGCTTAATTAAGGTAACAGTGTTTTGGTTTCTTGCTTATATCTCGAAAACAGTTACTCCTATCAATTTTTATCTTTTTACTAAAATTCAAGCTGATAAAATTTCCTACAAAATAGTTATTTGCATTTTTCATGTAGGACTAACCATAAGCGAGATATATGATTGAAAATAATTAATATTTAAAAAAAAAGTGCTTTAACAGAAAATGTCTTGTGATTTAAAATACACTTAATTTATTGAGTCCAATACTTTATTAGAAGAAAAAGGAAGTGACATAAAAGTCACTGAAGTCTTTAGAGTCGTTTTTAAATGCTGCAGTTTCGTCTTCGTCTCAAATATTGAAAACTGAATTACATTTTTGTTCAGTAACAGTCACAGTTTTCTTATTGGTTTTTTGCTTATATCTCGAAAACAGTTACTCCTATCAATTTTTATCTTTCTGTCAAAATTAAAGCTGATAAAATATTCTACAAAATAGTTATTTGCATTTTTCTTGTAGGACCAACCATAAGCGAGTTATAGAGTTGGATATAAATATTATTTAACAAAAATTTGCTTTAAAATAAAATGTTTGAAAAACTGAAATTAAACTAATTTAATTGTGTCTAACACTTTAGTAGAGGAAAAAGAAGAAGACATAAAAGTCACTAAAGGTTTCAAAGTTGTTTTTAATCGTCATATTAATAACAATAACATTAATAATAATAATACTAATAGTACTAAATTTGCTTATATGCAAACGCTTAATTAAGGTAACAGTGTTTTGGTTTCTTGCTCATATCTCGAAAACAGTTACTCCTATCAATTTTTATCTTTTTACTAAAATTCAAGCTGATAAAATTTCCTACAAAATAGTTATTTGCATTTTTTATGTAGGACTAACCATAAGCGAGATATAAGATTGAAAATAATTAATATTTAAAAAAGAATTGCTTTAACAGAGAATGTCTTGTGATTTAAAATACACTTAATTTATTAGGTCCAATACTTTATTAAAAAAAAAAAGGGGGTGACATATAAGTCACTGAAGTCTTCAGAGTCGATTTTAAATGCTGCATTTTCGTCTTCGTCTCAAACATTGAAAACTGATTTACATTTTTGTTCTGAAACGGTAACAGTTTTTACTTTGGTTTTTTGCTTATATCTCGAAAACAGTTACTCCTATCAATTTTTATCTTTCTTTCAAAATTAAAGCTGATAACATTTCCTACAAAATAGTTAATTGCATTTTTCTTGTAGGACCAACCATAAGCGAGTTATAAAGTTGGATATAAATAATATTTAACAAAAACTTGCTTAAAAATAAAATGTTTGAAATACTGAAATTAAACTAAATTAATTGTGTCTAACACTTTAGTAGAGAAAAAAGAAAAAGACATAAAAGTCACCAAAGTCTTCAGAATCGTTTTTAGTCGTCATATTAATAACAATAACATTAATAATAATAATACTAATAGTACTAAATCTGCTTATATGCAAGCGCTTTATTAAGGTAACAGTTTTTTGGTTTCTTGCTTATATCTCGAAAACAGTTACTCCTATGAGTTTTTGTCTTTCTTTCAAAATTAAAGCTGATAAAATATTCTACAAAATAGTTATTTGCATTTTTCTTGTAGGACCAACCATAAGCGAGTTATAGAGTTGGATATAAATAATATTTAACAAAAATTTGCTTTAAAATAAAATGTTTGAAAAACTGAAATTAAACTAATTTAACTGTGTCTAACACTTTAGTAGAGAAAAAAGGAAAAGACATAAAAGTCACTAAAGGTTTCAGAGTTGTCTTTAGTTGTCATATTAATAACAATAACATTAATAATAATAATACTAATAGTACTAAATTTGCTTATATGCAAACGCTTAATTAAGGTAACAGTGTTTTTGTTTCTTGCTTATATCTCGAAAACAGTTACTCCTATCAATTTTTATCTTTTTACTAAAATTCAAGCTGATAAAATTTCCTACAAAATAGTTATTTGCATTTTTCATGTAGGACTAACCATAAGCGAGATATATGATTGAAAATAATTAATATTTTAAAAAAAAGTGCTTTAACAGAAAATGTCTTGTGATTTAAAATACACTTAATTTATTGGGTCCAATACTTTATTAGAAGAAAAAGGAAGTGACATAAAAGTCACTGAAGTCTTCAGAGTCGTTTTTAAATGCTGCAGTTTCGTCTTCGTCTCAAACATTGAAAACCGAATTACATTTTTGTTCAGTAACAGTCACAGTTTTCTTATTGGTTTTTTGCTTATATCTCGAAAACAGTTACTCCTATCAATTTTTATCTTTCTTTCAAAATTAAAGCTGATAAAATTTCCTACAAAATAGTTATTTGCATTTTTCTTGTAGGACCAACCATAAGCGAGTTATAGAGTTGGATATAAATAATATTTAACAAAAATTTGCTTTAAAATAAAATGTTTGAAAAACTGAAATTAAACTAATTTAATTGTGTCTAACACTTTAGTAGAGGAAAAAGAAGAAGACATAAAAGTCACTAAAAGTTTCAAAGTTGTCTTTAATCGTCATATTAATAACAATAACATTAATAATAATAATACTAATAGTACTAAATTTGCTTATATGCAAACGCTTAATTAAGGTAACAGTGTTTTGGTTTCTTGCTCATATCTCGAAAACAGTTACTCCTATCAATTTTTATCTTTTTACTAAAATTCAAGCTGATAAAATTTCCTACAAAATAGTTATTTGCATTTTTTATGTAGGACTAACCATAAGCGAGATATAAGATTGTTATTGGGTCCAATACTTTATTAGAAGAAAAAGGAGGTAACATAAAAGTCACTGAAGTCTTCAGAGTCGTTTTTAAATGCTGCATTTTTGTCTTCGTCTCAAACATTGAAAACTGAATTACATTTTTGTTCAGTAACAGTTACAGTTTTCTTATTGGTTTTTTGCTTATATCTCGAAAACAGTTACTCCTATCAAATTTTATCTTTCTTTCAAAATTAAAGCTGATAAAATTTCCAACAAAATAGTTATTTACATTTTTCTTGTAGGACCAAGAATAAACGAGTTATAGAGTTGGATATAAATAATATTTAACAAAAATTTGCTTTAAAATAAAATGCTTGAAAAACCGGAATTAAACTAAATTAATTGTGTCTAACACTTTAGTAGAGGAAAAAGGAGAAGACATAAAAGTCACTAAATGTTTCAGAGTCGTCTTTAGTCGTCATATTAATAACAATAACATTAATAATAATAATATTAATAGTACTAAATTTGCTTATATGCAAACGCTTAATTAAGGTAACAGTTTTTTGGTTTCTTGCTTATATCTCGAAAACAGTTACTCCTATCAATTTTTATCTTTTTTTCAAAATTAAAGCTGATAAAATTGCCTACAAAATAGTTATTTGCATTTTTTTGTAGGACCAACCATAAGCGAGTTATAAAGTTGGATATAAATAATCTTTAACAAAAATTTGCTTTAAAATAAAATGTTTGAAAAACCGAAATTAAACTAAACTAAGACTAACACTTTAGTAGAGGTAAAAGGAGAAGACATAAAAGTCACCAAAGTCTTGAGAGTCGTTTTTAGTCGTCATATTAATAACAATAACATTAATAATAATAATACTAATATTACTAAATTTGCTTATATGCAAGCGCTTAATTAAGGTAACAGTTTTTTGGTTTCTTGCTTATATCTCGAAAACAGTTACTCCTATCAATTTTTAAATTTTTACTAAAATTAAAGCAAGCTGATAAAATTTTGTACAAAATAGTAATTTGCATTTTTCATGTAGGACTAACCATAAGCGAGATATAAGTTTGAAAATAATTAATATTTAAAAAAAAAGTGCTTTAACAGAAAATGTCTTGTGATTTAAAATACACTTAATTTATTGGGTCCAATACTTTATTAGAAGAAAAAGGAGGTGACATAAAAGTCACTGAAGTCTTCAGAGTCGTTTTTAAATGCTGCATTTTCGTCTTCGTCTCAAACATTGAAAACTGAATTACATTTTTGTTAAGTAACTGTAACAGTTTTCACTTTGGTTTTTTGCTTATATCTCAAAAACACCAAAATAGTTATTTACATTTTTCTTGTAGGACCAAGCATAAGCAAGTTATAGAGTTGGATATAAATAATATTAAACAAAAATTTGCTTTAAAATAAAATCATTTCTATGCAAGAAATCATCTGTGATCTGTATTTTTAGGCAAGAAATTGTCTAAAATTAATAACTCATTTTAAAACTGGTATAAAAACATTTACTATACAAAAGTTAATAATAATAATAATAATAATAATAATAATAATAATAATAATAATAATAATAATAATAATAATAATAATAGTAATAATAATAATAATAATAATAGTAATAATAATAATAATAATAATAATAATAATAATAATAATAATAATAATAATAATGATAATAATACTTATAATAATGAATTTCTTTCTAAATTAAAGCTTAGTTTTTCTAAGCAAAAATGATGCTTATTTTGTGTGTTATATGAGCGTTTTCTCATTTCTATGCAAGAGATCATCTGTGATCTGTGTTTTTAGGCAAGAAATTGAATAAAATTAATAACTCATTTTAAAACTGGTATAAAAACATTTACTATACAAAAGTTAATAATAATAATAATAATAATAATAATAATAATAATAATAGTAATAAAAGAAACAATAATAATAATAATAATAATAATAATAATAATAATAATAATGATAATAATACTTATAATAATAAATTTCTTTCTAAATTAAAGCTTAGTTTTTCTAAGCAAAAATGATGCTTATTTTGTGTTATCTGAGCGTTTTCTCATTTCTATGCAAGAGATCATCTGTGATCTGTGTTTTTAGGCAAGAAATTGTCTAAAATTAATAACTCATTTTAAAACTGGTATAAAAACATTTACTATACAAAAGTTATAATCGGTCTTTAATAATAATATTAATAATAATAATAATAATAATAATAATAATAATAATAATAATAATAATAATAGTAATAATAATAATAAAAATAAAAATAATAGTAGTAGTAAAAGTAAGCTTAGTTTTCTAAGCCAAAATGAAGCTTATTTTGTGTTGTATGAGCGTTTTCTCATTTCTATGCAAAAGATCATTTGTGATCTGTGTTTTAAGTTGTGTCAGAATACGACGTTTTCTGTCTGTTTAATATAAGTTTTTAATAATAATAATAATAATAATAATAATAATAATAATAATAATAATAATAATAATAATAATAATAATAACAATAATAATAATAATAATAATAATAATAATAATAATAATAGTAATAGTAACAAAAGTAATAATAATAATAATACTTTTAAAAAGGAAAAATGGAGCTTATTTTGTGTGTTACATAAGCGTTTTCTCATTTTTATGCAAAAGATCATGTGTGATCTGTGTTTTTAGGCAATCTAAGCCATTTTATAGTTTTTAATATTTAACAAAAATTTGCTTTAAAATAAAATGTTTGAAAAACCAAAATTAAACTAAATTAGTTGTGTCTAACACTTTAGTAGAGGAAAAAGGAGAGACATAAAAGTCACTAAAGTCTTAAAGTTGTCTTTAGTCGTCATATTAATAACAATAACATTTATAATAACAATACTAGTAGTACTAAATTTGCTTATATGCAAGCGCTTAATTAAGGTAACAGTTTTTTTGTTTTTTGCCTATATCTCGAAAACAGTTACTCCTATCAATTTTTACTTTTTCACCAAAATTAAAGGTGATAAAATTTCCTACAAAATAGTTATTTGCATTTTTCATGTAGAACTAACCATAAGCGAGATATAAGTTTGAAAATAATTATTAATTAAAAAAAAGTGTTTTAACAGAAAATGTCTTGTGATTTAAAATACACTTAATTTGTTGGGTCCAATACTTTATTAGAAGAAAAAGGAGGTGACATAAAAGTCACTGAAGTCTTCAGAGTCGTTTTTAAATGCTGCATTTTTGACTTCGTCTCAAACATTGAAAACTGAATTACATTTTTGTTCAGTAACAGTTACAGTTTTCTTATTGGTTTTTTGCTTAGATCTCGAAAACAGTTACTCCTATCAAATTTTGTCTTTCTTTCAAAATTAAAGCTGATAAAATTTCCAACAAAATAGTTATTTACATTTTTCTTGTAGGACCAAGCATAAACGAGTTATAGAGTTGGATATAAATAATATTTAACAAAAATTTGCTTTAAAATAAAATGCTTGAAAAACCGGAATTAAACTAAATTAATTGTGTCTAACACTTTAGTAGAGGAAAAAGGAGAAGACATAAAAGTCACTAAATGTTTTAGAGTCGTCTTTAGTCGTCATATTAATAACAATAACATTAATAATAATAATACTAATAGTACTAAATTTGCTTATATGCAAACGCTTAATTAAGGTAACAGTGTTTTGGTTTCTTGCTTATATCTCGAAAACAGTTACTCCTATCAATTTTTATCTTTTTACTAAAATTCAAGCTGATAAAATTTCCTACAAAATAGTTATTTGCATTTTTCATGTAGGACTAACCATAAGCGAGATATATGATTGAAAATAATTAATATTTAAAAAAAAAGTGCTTTAACAGAAAATGTCTTGTGATTTAAAATACACTTAATTTATTGGGTCCAATACTTTATTAGAAGAAAAAGGAAGTAACATAAAAGTCACTGAAGTCTTCAGAGTCGTTTTTAAATGCTGCAGTTTCGTCTTCGTCTCAAACATTGAAAACTGAATTACATTTTTGTTCAGTAACAGTCACAGTTTTCTTATTGGTTTTTTGCTTATATCTCGAAAACAGTTACTCCTATCAATTTTTATCTTTCTATCAAAATTAAAGCTGATAAAATTTCCTACAAAATAATTATTTGCATTTTTCTTGTAGGACCAACCATAAGCGAGTTATAGAGTTGGATATAAATAATATTTAACAAAAATTTGTTTTAAAATAAAATGTTTGAAAAACTGAAATTAAACTAATTTAATTGTGTCTAACACTTTAGTAGAGGAAAAAGAAGAAGACATAAAAGTCACTAAAGATTTCAAAGTTGTCTTTAATCGTCATATTAATAACAATAACATTAATAATAATAATACTAATAGTACTAAATTTGCTTATATGCAAACGCTTAATTAAGGTAACAGTGTTTTGGTTTCTTGCTCATATCTCGAAAACAGTTACTCCTATCAATTTTTATCTTTTTACTAAAATTCAAGCTGATAAAATTTCCTACAAAATAGTTATTTGCATTTTTTATGTAGGACTAACCATAAGCGAGATATAAGATCGAAAATAATTAATATTTAAAAAAGAAGTGCTTTAACAGAAAATGTCTTGTGATTTAAAATACACTTAATTTATTAGGTCCAATATTTTATTAAAAAAAAAGGGGGTGACATATAAGTCACTGAAGTCTTCAGAGTCGATTTTAAATGCTGCATTTTCGTCTTCGTCTCAAACATTGAAAACTGAATTACATTTTTGTTCTGAAACGGTAACAGTTTTTACTTTGGTTTTTTGCTTATATCTCGAAAACAGTTACTCCTATCAATTTTTATCTTTCTTTCAAAATTAAAGCTGATAACATTTCCTACAAAATAGTTATTTGCATTTTTCTTGTAGGACCAACCATAAGCGAGTTATAAAGTTGGATATAAATAATATTTAACAAAAACTTGCTTAAAAATAAAATGTTTGAAATACTGAAATTAAACTAAATTAATTGTGTCTAACACTTTAGTAGAGAAAAAAGAAAAAGACATAAAAGTCACCAAAGTCTTCAGAATCGTTTTTAGTCGTCATATTAATAACAATAACATTAATAATAATAATACTAATAGTACTAAATCTGCTTATATGCAAGCGCTTTATTAAGGTAACAGTTTTTTGGTTTCTTGCTTATATCTCGAAAACAGTTACTCCTATGAATTTTTGTCTTTCTTTCAAAATTAAAGCTGATAAAATATTCTACAAAATAGTTATTTGCATTTTTCTTGTAGGACCAACCATAAGCGAGTTATAGAGTTGGATATAACTAATATTTAACAAAAATTTGCTTTAAAATAAAATGTTTGAAAAACTGAAATTAAACTAATTTAACTGTGTCTAACACTTTAGTAGAGAAAAAAGGAAAAGACATAAAAGTCACTAAAGGTTTCAGAGTTGTCTTTAGTTGTCATAGTCTTGTGATTTAAAATACACTTAATTTATTGGGTCCAATACTTTATTAGAAGAAAAAGGAAGTGACATAAAAGTCACTGAAGTCTTCAGAGTCGGTTTTAAATGCTGCAGTTTCGTCTTCGTCTCAAACATTGAAAACTGAATTACATTTTTGTTCAGTAACAGTCACAGTTTTCTTATTGGTTTTTTGCTTATATCTCGAAAACAGTTACTCCTATCAATTTTTATCTTTCTGTCAAAATTAAAGCTGATAAAATTTCCTACAAAATAGTTATTTGCATTTTTCTTGTAGGACCAACCATAAGCGAGTTATAGAGTTGGATATAAATAATATTTAACAAAAATTTGCTTTAAAATAAAATGTTTGAAAAACTGAAATTAAACTAATTTAATTGTGTCTAACACTTTAGTAGAGGAAAAAGAAGAAGACATAAAAGTCACTAAAGGTTTCAAAGTTGTCTTTAATCGTCATATTAATAACAATAACATTAATAATAATAATACTAATAGTACTAAATTTGCTTATATGCAAACGCTTAATTAAGGTAACAGTGTTTTGGTTTCTTGCTCATATCTCGAAAACAGTTACTCCTATCAATTTTTATCTTTTTACTAAAATTCAAGCTGATAAAATTTCCTACAAAATAGTTATTTGCATTTTTTATGTAGGACTAACCATAAGCGAGATATAAGATTGAAAATAAATAATATTTAAAAAAGAAGTGCTTTAACAGAAAATGTCTTGTGATTTAAAATACACTTAATTTATTAGGTCCAATACTTTATTAAAAAAAAAAGGGGGTGACATATAAGTCACTGAAATCTTCAGAGTCGATTTTAAATGCTGCATTTTCGTCTTCGTCTCAAACATTGAAAACTGAATTACATTTTTGTTCTGAAACGGTAACAGTTTTTACTTTGGTTTTTTGCTTATATCTCGAAAACAGTTACTCCTATCAATTTTTATCTTTCTTTCAAAATTAAAGCTGATAACATTTCCTACAAAATAGTTATTTGCATTTTTCTTGTAGGACCAACCATAAGCGAGTTATAAAGTTGGATATAAATAATATTTAACAAAAACTTGCTTAAAAATAAAATGTTTGAAATACTGAAATTAAACTAAATTAATTGTGTCTAACACTTTAGTAGAGAAAAAAGAAAAAGACATAAAAGTCACCAAAGTCTTCAGAATCGTTTTTAGTCGTCATATTAATAACAATAACATTAATAATAATAATACTAATAGTACTAAATCTGCTTATATGCAAGCGCTTTATTAAGGTAACAGTTTTTTGGTTTCTTGCTTATATCTCGAAAACAGTTACTCCTATGAATTTTTGTCTTTCTTTCAAAATTAAAGCTGATAAAATATTCTACAAAATAGTTATTTGCATTTTTCTTGTAGGACCAACCATAAGCGAGTTATAGAGTTGGATATAAATAATATTTAACAAAAATTTGATTTAAAATAAAATGTTTGAAAAACTGAAATTAAACTAATTTAACTGTGTCTAACACTTTAGTAGAGAAAAAAGGAAAAGACATAAAAGTCACTAAAGGTTTCAGAGTTGTCTTTAGTTGTCATATTAATAACAATAACATTAATAATAATAATACTAATAGTACTAAATTTGCTTATATGCAAACGCTTAATTAAATTAACAGTGTTTTGGTTTCTTGCTTATATCTCGAAAACAGTTACTCCTATCAATTTTTATCTTTTTACTAAAATTCAAGCTGATAAAATTTCTTACAAAATAGTTATTTGCATTTTTCATGTAGGACTAACCATAAGCGAGATATATGATTAAAAATAATTAATATTTAAAAAAAAAGTGCTTTAACAGAAAATGTCTTGTGATTTAAAATACACTTAATTTATTAGGTCCAATACTTTATTAAAAAAAAAAGGGGGTGACATATAAGTCACTGAAGTCTTCAGAGTCGATTTTAAATGCTGCATTTTCGTCTTCGTCTCAAACATTGAAAACTGAATTACATTTTTGTTCTGAAACGGTAACAGTTTTTACTTTGGTTTTTTGCTTATATCTCGAAAACAGTTACTCCTATCAATTTTTATCTTTCTTTCAAAATTTTTCTTCTAATAAAGTATTGAACCCAATAAATTAAGTGTATTTTAAATCACAAGACATTTTCTGTTAAAACACTTTTTTTTAATTATTAATTATTTTCAAACTTATATCTCGCTTATGGTTAGTTCCACATGAAAAATGCAAATAACTATTTTGTAGGAAATTTTATCAGCTTTAATTTTGAAAGAACGATAAAAATTGATAGAAGTAATTGTTTTCGAGATATAAGCAAAAAACCAAAGTGAAAACTGTTACAGTTACTGAACAAAAATGTAATTCAGTTTTCAATGTTTGAGACGAAGACGAAAATGCAGCATTTAAAAACGACTCTGAAGACTTCAGTAACTTTTATGTCACCTCCTTTTTCTTCTAATAAAGTATTGGACCCAATAAATTAAGTGTATTTTGAATCACGAGACATTTTCTGTTATAGCACTTTTTTTTTAATATTAATTATTTTCAAACTTATATCTCGCTTAAGGTTAGTCCTACATAAAAAATGCGAATAACTATTTTGTAGGAAATTTTATCAGCTTTAATTTTAGTGAAAAGATAAAAATTGATAGGAGTAACTGTTTTCCAGATATAAGCAAGAAACCAATAAGAAAACTGTAACTGTTACTGAACAAAAATGTAATTCAGTTTTCAATGTTTGAGACGAAGACAAAAATGCAGCATTTAAAAACGACTCTGAAGACTTCAGTGACTTTTATGTCACCTCCTTTTTCTTCTAATAAAGTATTGAACCCAATAAATTAAGTGTATTTTAAATCACAAGACATTTTCTGTTAAAACACTTTTTTTTAATTATTAATTATTTTCAAACTTATATCTCGCTTATGGTTAGTTCCACATGAAAAATGCAAATAACTATTTTGTAGGAAATTTTATCACCTTTAATTTTGGTGAAAAAGTAAAAATTGATAGGAGTAACTGCTTTCGAGATATAAGCAAAAAACAAAAAAACTGTTACCTTAATTAAGCGCTTGCATATAAGCAAATTTAGTACTACTAGTATTGTTCTTATAAATGTTATTGTTATTAATATGACGACTAAAGACAACTCTAAGACTATAGTGACTTTTATGTCTCCTCCTTTTTCCTCTACTAAAGTGTTAGACACAATTAATTTAGTTTAATTTCAGTTTTTCAAACATTTTATTTTAAAGCAAATTTTTGTTAAATATTAAAAACTATAAAATGGCTTAGGTTGCCTAAAAACACAGATCACACATGATCTTTTGCATAGAAATGAGAAAACGCTCATGTAACACACAAAATAAGCTCCATTTTTCCTTATTAAAAGTATTATTATTATTATTACTTATGTTACTATTACTATTATTATTATTATTATTATTATTATTATTATTTTTATTATTATTACTATTATTATTATTATTATTATTATTATTATTATTATTATTAATATTATTATTATTAAAAACCGATTATAACTTTTGTATAGTAAATGTTTTTATACCAGTTTTAAAATGAGTTATTAATTTTAGACAATTTCTTGCCTAAAAACACAGATCACAGATGATCTCTTGCATAGAAATGAGAAAACGCTCAGATAACACAAAATAAGCATCATTTTTGCTTAGAAAAACTAAGCTTTAATTTAGAAAGAAATTCATTATTATAAGTATTATTATCATTATTATTATTATTATTATTATTATTATTATTATTATTATTATTATTATTATTATTATTATTATTATTATTATTATTATTATTATTATTATTATTATTATTATTATTATTATTACTATTACTATTATTATTATTATTATTATTTTTATTATTATTATTATTATTATTATTATTATTATTATTATTATTGTTATTATTATTATTATTATTAAAAACTTATATTAAACAGACAGAAAACGTCGTATTCTGACACAAAAAAACGAATTACGTTATAGACTTGACGAGAACGGCGTATCTCGGACTCTTATAGGACTCTTATAGGGTCAAAAATTATCAGTTTGGATTAAAACAAATTATTTTTGTTGACTCTCAGTCTGAATTGTTCATCAGTTCAAACAAAAACGGCTTACTTTAGACGATCTTTTGCTTTGAACAAGAAAACTTACATCGAACAGACTAAAAACGTATTAATCTGGCATAAAAGAGCAATTTATGTATCACTTTGGATAAAGGCAGCTAATCCTATTCGTTTCATTGCTTAAAATAGACAAAATTGTTAATAAATCTAACAAAAACGCTGTATTCTAGCACAAAATACTAATTACATTATAGTTTCGACGAGAATAGCTTATTTGGAATGATTCTATGCTTCCAAACGAGTAAATTTTTAATAAACAGATGCCAAACATCATGTTTTGTCCTATAAAGACATTTTATATTGCAGTTTGTATTAAAACAAAATATTTTCGTTGATTCTTTGTTAGAAGCAGCAAACCTAACATTAAAGAATCTGAAAACTTTGTATTCGGACACAAACCACCGAATTTTGTTTCAGTTTAGACAAAAACGGTTGATTTTCGACAATATTTTGCTTTGAACAAGAAAGCTTATATCAAACTGACTAAAAACGTCTTATTTTAGCACAAAACAAAAGATTTGCGTTATAGTCTTAAAGCTGATTCATGCCACAGTTTGGATAAAAACCAATTATTTTTGTTAATTCATTGTTACAAACAAGAAACCTTACATCAAAGAAACTGAAAACCCCTTATTTAGGCACAGAAATTCGAATTACGTTTCAGTCTGGACAAAAACTGCTTATTTTAGACGATCCTTTGTTTTGAACACGAAAACTTACATTAAAAAGATTAAAAACGTCTTATTCTGGCTGAAAACTGCAAATTATATATTACTCTAGATAAAAGCAATTTATCCTGATTACTCCTTTACTTAGAATAGAGTAAACTTGTATAAAACTTAATGAAAACTTTAAATTTCGTCTCAAAAAAATAATTTACGTTATAGTTTTGACCAGCACTGTTTATTTCAAACGAAATTATGATTCGAAACTAATGAACTTTTATGGGGCAGATGCAAAACCACATATTACCATATAAAGCGTTGTTTTAAAGCAAAGTATTACCTTTTGCAACAAGAAATTTCACGTCAAAGAAACTGAAAACTTCGTATCCATACATAAATATCTAATTACGTATCAGTTTAGGCAAATACAGCTTATTTTAAACGATTCCTTGCTATAAACAAGAAAAATTTTATCAAGCATATTGAAATCGTCTTATTCTCGAAAATAAGAGCAAATTATGTATCAGTTTTAACAAAAGCGGATTACTCTGTTTGATTCTATGCTTAGAGTAGAGTAAACTACTATAAAACGTAATGAAAACTCTATATTCAAGCTCAAAAGAACAAATTACGTTATAGTTTTGACAAAAAAAAATATTTCGGACGATTACATACTTCGAAGTAAGCAAACTTTAATTGAACATGTGCAAAAAGCTAATACTTTGCTTTAAAATAATGATTTATGTGGTAATATGGTATTTTGCATCTGTCCTATAAAAGTTTACCCGTTTCGCTCCATTGAATCATTAGAAATAAATTATTTTGACACAACAACAACACAAATAATTTGTTTTTGTTTAAACTGTAACATAAGTCGCTTTTATAAAACGAACTAAGACGTTTGGCATCTGCTTAGTGAAAGTTTTCTCGTTTGGGGGCATAAAATCGTTTGAAATTAACAGTTCTGGTCAAAACTATTACGTAAATTATTTCTTTGTATCACTTTAAAGATTTGCGTTATAGTCTTGACGAGAACTGTTAATTTCAAACGATTCTATGCTTTGAAACCAGTATACTTTCACTGAACAGAGGCAAAACGTCTGATTTCGCCTTTAAAAAACGATTTATGTCACAGTTTGGATTAAAACCAATGATTTTCGTTTATTTATTGTTACAAACAAGAAACCTTACATCAAAGAAACTGAAAACCTCTTATTCAGGCCCAGAAAATCAAATTACGTTTCAGTCTGGACACAAATTGCTTATTTTAGACGATTCTTTCTTTTGAACACGAAAACTTACATTAAAAAGATTAAAAACGTCTTATTCTGGCTCAAAACTGCAAATTATGTATTACTTTGGATAAAAGCAGTTTATCCTGATTACTCCTTTGCTTAGAATAGAGCAAACTTGTATAAAACTTAATGAAAACTTTAAAGTTCGTCTCAAAGAAATAATTTACGTTATAGTTTTGACCAGAACTGTTAATTTCAAACGATTTTATGCCCTCAAACGAGAAAACTTTCACTAAACATATGCCAAACGTTTTAGTTCGTTTTATAAAAAGGACATGTTACAGTTTAAACAAAAAAATTATTTTCGTTGTTGTGTCAAAATAATTTATTTCGAATGATTCAATGGAGCGAAACAAGTAAACTTTTATAGGACAGATGCAAAATACCATATTACCACATAAATCGTTATTTTAAAGCAAAGTATTAGCTTTTGCACTTGTTCAATTAAAGTTTGCTTACTTCGAAATATGTAGTCGTCCGAAATAATTTTTTTTTGTCAAAACTATAACGTAATTGGTTCTTTTGAGCTTGAATATAGAGTTTTCATTACGTTTTATAGTAGTTTACTCTACTCTAAGCATAGAATCAAACAGAGTAATCCGCTTTTGTTAAAACTGATACATAATTTGCTCTTATTTTCGAGAATAAGACATTTTCAATATGTTTGATAAAATTTTTCTTGTTTATAGCAAGGAATCGTTTAAAATAAGCTGTATTTGCCTAAACTGATACGTAATTCGATATTTGTGCATGGATACGATGTTTTCAGTTTCTTTGACGTGAAATTTCTTGTTGCAAAAGGTAATAATTTGCTTTAAAACAACGCTTTATATTGTAATATGTGGTTTTGCATCTGCCCCATAAAAGTTCATTAGTTTCGAATCATAAAATCGTTTGAAATAAACAGTGCTGGTCAAAACTATAACGTAAATTATTTCTTTGAGACGAAATTTAAAGTTTTTATTAAGTTTTATACAAGTTTACTCTATTCTAAGTAAAGGAGTAATCAGGATAAATTGCTTTTATCTAGAGTAATATATAATTTGCAGTTTTCAGCCAGAATAAGACGTTTTTAATCTTTTTAATGTAAGTTTTTGTATTCAAAACAAAGGATCGTCTAAAGTAAGCAGTTTTTGTTCAGACTGAAACGTAATTCGAATTTCTGTGCCTGAATAAGGGGTTTTCAGTTACTTTGATGTAAGGTTTCATGTTTGTAACAATGAATTAACGAAAATAATTGGTTTTTATCCAAACTGTGGCATGAATCGTTTTTAAAAGGCGAAATAAGATGTTTTTCCTCTGTACAGTGAAAGTTTACTCGTTTCAAAGCATAGAACCGTTTGAAATTAACAGCTCTCGTTAAGACTATAACGCAAATCTTTTGTTTTGTGCTAAAATAAGACGTTTTTAGTCAGTTTGATATAAGTTTTCTTGTTCAAAGCAAAATATTGTCGAAAATCAACCGTTTTTGTCTAAACTGATACAAAATTCGGTGGTTTGTGTCCGAATACAAAGTTTTCAGATTCTTTAATGTTAGGTTTGCTGCTTCTAACAAAGAATCAACGAAAATATTTTGTTTTAATACAAACTGCAATATAAAATGTCTTTATAGGACAAAACATGATGTTTGGCATCTGTTTAATAAAAATTTACTCGTTTGGAAGCATAGAATCATTCCAAATAAGCTATTCTCGTCGAAACTATAATGTAATTAGTATTTTGTGCTAGAATACAGCGTTTTTGTTAGATTTATTAACAATTTTGTCTATTTTAAGCAATAAAACGAATAGGATTAGCTGCCTTTATCCGAAGTGATACATAAATTGCTCTTTTATGCCAGATTAATACGTTTTTAATCTGTTCTATGTAAGTTTTCTTGTTCAAAGCAAAAGATCGTCTAAAATAAGCCGTTTTTGTTTGAACTGATAAACAATTCAGACTGAGACTCAACAAAAATAATTTGTTTTAATCCAAACTGATACTTTTTGACCCTATAAGAGTCCTATAAGAGTCCGAGATACGCCGATCTCGTCAAGTCTATAACGTAATTCGTTTTTTTGTGTCAGAATACGACGTTTTCTGTCTGTTTAATATAAGTTTTTAATAAAAATAATAATAACAATAATAATAATAATAATAATAATAATAATAATAATAATAATAATAATAATAATAATAATAATAATAATAATAATAATAATAATAATAATAATAATAATAATAATAATAAGTAATAATAATAATAATATTAATAATAATAATAATGAAAATAATAATAGTAATAAAAGTAAGCTTAGTTTTCTAAGCAAAAATGAAGCTTATTTTGTGTGTTATATGAGCGTTTTCTCATTTCTATGCAAGAAATCATCTGTGAACTGTGTTTTTAGGCAACAAATTGTCTAAAATTAATATCTCATTTTAAAACTGGTATAAAAACATTTACTATACAAAAGTTATAATCAGTTTTTAATAATAATAAAATTAATAATAATAATAATAATAATAAAAATAATAATAATAATAATAATAGTAATAGTAACATAAGTAATAATAATAATAATAATACTTTTAATAAGGAAAAATGGAGCTTATTTTGTGTGTTACATGAGCGTTTTTTCATTTCTATGCAAAAGATCATGTGTGATCTGTGTTTTTAGGCAATCTAACCCATTTTATAGTTTTTAATATTTAACAAAAATTTGCTTTAAAATAAAATGTTTGAAAAACTGAAATTAAACTAAATTAATTGTGTCTAACACTTTAGGTAACATAAAAGTCACTGAAGTCTTCAGAGTCGTTTTTAAATGCTGCATTTTTGTCTTCGTCTCAAACATTGAAAACTGAATTACATTTTTGTTCAGTAACAGTTACAGTTTTCTTATTGGTTTTTTGCTTATATCTCGAAAACAGTTACTCCTATCAATTTTTATCTTTCTTTCAAAATTAAAGCTGATAAAATTTCCTACAAAATAGTTATTTGCATTTTTCTTGTAGGACCAACCATAAGCGAGTTATAGAGTTGGATATAAATAATTTTTAACAAAAATTTGCTTTAAAATAAAATGTTTGAAAAACTGAAATTAAACTAAATTAATTGTGTCTAACACTTTAGTAGAGAAAAAAGAAAAAGACATAAAAGTCACCAAAGTCTTCAGAATCGTCTTTAGTCGTCATATTAATAACAATAACATTAATAATAATAATACTAATAGTACTAAATCTGCTTATATGCAAGCGCTTTATTAAGGTAACAGTTTTTTGGTTTCTTGCTTATATCTCGAAAACAGTTACTCCTATGAATTTTTGTCTTTCTTTCAAAATTAAAGCTGATAAAATATTCTACAAAATAGTTATTTGCATTTTTCTTGTAGGACCAACCATAAGCGAGTTATAGAGTTGGATATAAATAATATTTAACAAAAATTTGCTTTAAAATAAAATGTTTGAAAAACGGAAATTAAACTAATTTAACTGTGTCTAACACTTTAGTAGAGAAAAAAGGAAAAGACATAAAAGTCACAAAAGGTTTCAGAGTTGTCTTTAGTTGTCATATTAATAACAATAACATTAATAATAATAATACTAATAGTACTAAATTTGCTTATATGCAAACGCTTAATTAAGGTAACAGTGTTTTGGTTTCTTGCTTATATCTCGAAAACAGTTACTCCTATCAATTTTTATCTTTTTACTAAAATTCAAGCTGATAAAATTTCCTACAAAATAGTTATTTGCATTTTTCATGTAGGACTAACCATAAGCGAGATATATGATTGAAAATAATTAATATTTAAAAAAGAAGTGCTTTAACAGAAAATGTCTTGTGATTTAAAATACACTTAATTTATTGGGTCCAATACTTTATTAGAAGAAAAAGGAAGTGACATAAAAGTCACTGAAGTCTTCAGAGTCGTTTTTAAATGCTGCAGTTTCGTCTTCGTCTCAAACATTGAAAACTGAATTACATTTTTGTTCAGTAACAGTCACAGTTTTCTTATTGGTTTTTTGCTTATATCTCGAAAACAGTTACTCCTATCAATTTTTATCTTTCTGTCAAAATTAAAGCTGATAAAATTTCCTACAAAATAGTTATTTGCATTTTTCTTGTAGGACCAACCATAAGCGAGTTATAGAGTTGGATATAAATAATATTTAACAAAAATTTGCTTTAAAATAAAATGTTTGAAAAACTGAAATTAAACTAATTTAATTGTGTCTAACACTTTAGTAGAGGAAAAAGAAGAAGACATAAAAGTCACTAAAGGTTTCAAAGTTGTCTTTAATCGTCATATTAATAACAATAACATTAATAATAATAATACTAATAGTACTAAATTTGCTTATATGCAAACGCTTAATTAAGGTAACAGTGTTTTGGTTTCTTGCTCATATCTCGAAAACAGTTACTCCTATCAATTTTTATCTTTTTACTAAAATTCAAGCTGATAATATTTCCTACAAAATAGTTATTTGCATTTTTTATGTAGGACTAACCATAAGCGAGATATAAGATTGAAAATAATTAATATTTAAAAAAGAAGTGCTTTAACAGAAAATGTCTTGTGATTTAAAATACACTTAATTTATTAGGTCCAATACTTTATTAAAAAAAAAAGGGGGTGACATATAAGTCACTGAAGTCTTCAGAGTCGATTTTAAATGCTGCATTTTCGTCTTCGTCTCAAACATTGAAAACTGAATTACATTTTTGTTCTGAAACGGTAACAGTTTTTACTTTGGTTTTTTGCTTATATCTCGAAAACAGTTACTCCTATCAATTTTTATCTTTCTTTCAAAATTAAAGCTGATAACATTTCCTACAAAATAGTTATTTGCATTTTTCTTGTAAGACCAACCATAAGCGAGTTATAAAGTTGGATATAAATAATATTTAACAAAAACTTGCTTAAAAATAAAATGTTTGAAATACTGAAATTAAACTAAATTAATTGTGTCTAACACTTTAGTAAAGAAAAAAGAAAAAGACATAAAAGTCACCAAAGTCTTCAGAATCGTTTTTAGTCGTCATATTAATAACAATAACATTAATAATAATAATACTAATAGTACTAAATCTGCTTATATGCAAGCGCTTTATTAAGGTAACAGTTTTTTGGTTTCTTGCTTATATCTCGAAAACAGTTACTCCTATGAATTTTTGTCTTTCTTTCAAAATTAAAGCTGATAAAATATTCTACAAAATAGTTTTTTGCATTTTTCTTGTAGGACCAACCATAAGCGAGTTATAGAGTTGGATATAAATAATATTTAACAAAAATTTGCTTTAAAATAAAATGTTTGAAAAACGGAAATTAAACTAATTTAACTGTGTCTAACACTTTAGTAGAGAAAAAAGGAAAAGACATAAAAGTCACTAAAGGTTTCAGAGTTGTCTTTAGTTGTCATATTAATAACAATAACATTAATAATAATAATACTAATAGTACAAAATTTGCTTATATGCAAACGCTTAATTAAGGTAACAGTGTTTTGGTTTCTTGCTTATATCTCGAAAACAGTTACTCCTATCAATTTTTATCTTTTTACTAAAATTCAAGCTGATAAAATTTCCTACAAAATAGTTATTTGCATTTTTCATGTAGGACTAACCATAAGCGAGATATATGATTGAAAATAATTAATATTTAAAAAAAAAGTGCTTTAACAGAAAATGTCTTGTGATTTAAAATACACTTAATTTATTGGGTCCAATACTTTATTAGAAGAAAAAGGAAGTGACATAAAAGTCACTGAAGTCTTCAGAGTCGTTTTTAAATGCTGCAGTTTCGTCTTCGTCTCAAACATTGAAAACTGATTTACATTTTTGTTCAGTAACAGTCACAGTTTTCTTATTGGTTTTTTGCTTATATCTCGAAAACAGTTACTCCTATCAATTTTTATCTTTCTGTCAAAATTAAAGCTGATAAAATTTCCTACAAAATAGTTATTTGCATTTTTCTTGTTGGACCAACCATAAGCGAGTTATAGAGTTGGATATAAATAATATTTAACAAAAATTTGCTTTAAAATAAAATGTTTGAAAAACTGAAATTAAACTAATTTAATTGTGTCTAACACTTTAGTAGAGGAAAAAGAAGAAGACATAAAAGTCACTAAAGGTTTCAAAGTTGTCTTTAATCGTCATATTAATAACAATAACATTAATAATAATAATACTAATAGTACTAAATTTGCTTATATGCAAACGCTTAATTAAGGTAACAGTGTTTTGGTTTCTTGCTCATATCTCGAAAACAGTTACTCCTATCAATTTTTATCTTTTACTAAAATTCAAGCAGATAATATTTCCTACAAAATAGTTATTTGCATTTTTTATGTAGGACTAACCATAAGCGAGATATAAGATTGAAAATAATTAATATTTAAAAAAGAAGTGCTTTAACAGAAAATGTCTTGCGATTTAAAATACACTTAATTTATTAGGTCCAATACTTTATTAAAAAAAAAAGGGGGTGACATATAAGTCACTGAAGTCTTCAGAGTCGATTTTAAATGCTGCATTTTCGTCTTCGTCTCAAACATTGAAAACTGAATTACATTTTTGTTCTGAAACGGTAACAGTTTTTACTTTGGTTTTTTGCTTATATCTCGAAAACAGTTACTCCTATCAATTTTTATCTTTCTTTCAAAATTAAAGCTGATAACATTTCCTACAAAATAGTTATTTGCATTTTTCTTGTAAGACCAACCATAAGCGAGTTATAAAGTTGGATATAAATAATATTTAACAAAAACTTGCTTAAAAATAAAATGTTTGAAATACTGAAATTAAACTAAATTAATTGTGTCTAACACTTTAGTAAAGAAAAAAGAAAAAGACATAAAAGTCACCAAAGTCTTCAGAATCGTTTTTAGTCGTCATATTAATAACAATAACATTAATAATAATAATACTAATAGTACTAAATCTGCTTATATGCAAGCGCTTTATTAAGGTAACAGTTTTTTGGTTTCTTGCTTATATCTCGAAAACAGTTACTCCTATGAATTTTTGTCTTTCTTTCAAAATTAAAGCTGATAAAATATTCTACAAAATAGTTTTTTGCATTTTTCTTGTAGGACCAACCATAAGCGAGTTATAGAGTTGGATATAAATAATATTTAACAAAAATTTGCTTTAAAATAAAATGTTTGAAAAACGGAAATTAAACTAATTTAACTGTGTCTAACACTTTAGTAGAGAAAAAAGGAAAAGACATAAAAGTCACTAAAGGTTTCAGAGTAGTCTTTAGTTGTCATATTAATAACAATAACATTAATAATAATAATACTAATAGTACTAAATTTGCTTATATGCAAACGCTTAATTAAGGTAACAGTGTTTTGGTTTCTTGCTTATATCTCGAAAACAGTTACTCCTATCAATTTTTATCTTTTTACTAAAATTCAAGCTGATAAAATTTCCTACAAAATAGTTATTTGCATTTTTCATGTAGGACTAACCATAAGCGAGATATATGATTGAAAATAATTAATATTTAAAAAAAAAGTGCTTTAACAGAAAATGTCTTGTGATTTAAAATACACTTAATTTATTGGGTCCAATACTTTATTAGAAGAAAAAGAAAGTGACATAAAAGTCACTGAAGTCTTCAGAGTCGTTTTTAAATGCTGCAGTTTCGTCTTCGTCTCAAACATTGAAAACCGAATTACATTTTTGTTCAGTAACAGTCACAGTTTTCTTATTGGTTTTTTGCTTATATCTCGAAAACAGTTACTCCTATCAATTTTTATCTTTCTTTCAAAATTAAAGCTGATAAAATTTCCTACAAAATAGTTATTTGCATTTTTCTTGTAGGACCAACCATAAGCGAGTTATAGAGTTGGATATAAATAATATTTAACAAAAATTTGCTTTAAAATAAAATGTTTGAAAAACTGAAATTAAACTAATTTAATTGTGTCTAACACTTTAGTAGAGGAAAAAGAAGAAGACATAAAAGTCACTAGAGGTTTCAAAGTTGTCTTTAATCGTCATATTAATAACAATAACATTAATAATAATAATACTAATAGTACTAAATTTGCTTATATGCAAACGCTTAATTAAGGTAACAGTGTTTTGGTTTCTTGCTCATATTTCGAAAACAGTTACTCCTATCAATTTTTATCTTTTTACTAAAATTCAAGCTGATAAAATTTCCTACAAAATAGTTATTTGCATTTTTTATGTAGGACTAACCATAAGCGAGATATAAGATTGAAAATAATTAATATTTAAAAAAGAAGTGCTTTAACAGAAAATGTCTTGTGATTTAAAATACACTTAATTTATTAGGTCCAATACTTTATTAAAAAAAAAAGGGGGTGACATATAAGTCACTGAAGTCTTCAGAGTCGATTTTAAATGCTGCATTTTCGTCTTCGTCTCAAACATTGAAAACTGAATTACATTTTTGTTCTGAAACGGTAACAGTTTTTACTTTGGTTTTTTGCTTATATCTCGAAAACAGTTACTCCTATCAATTTTTATCTTTCTTTCAAAATTAAAGCTGATAACATTTCCTACAAAATAGTTATTTGCATTTTTCTTGTAGGACCAACCATAAGCGAGTTATAAAGTTGGATATAAATAATATTTAACAAAAACTTGCTTAAAAATAAAATGTTTGAAATACTGAAATTAAACTAAATTAATTGTGTCTAACACTTTAGTAGAGAAAAAAGAAAAAGACATAAAAGTCACCAAAGTCTTTAGAATCGTTTTTAGTCGTCATATTAATAACAATAACATTAATAATAATAATACTAATAGTACTAAATCTGCTTATATGCAAGCGCTTTATTAAGGTAACAGTTTTTTGGTTTCTTGCTTATATCTCGAAAACAGTTACTCCTATCAATTTTTATCTTTCTTTCAAAATTAAAGCTGATAACATTTCCTACAAAATAGTTATTTGCATTTTTCTTGTAGGGCCAATCATAAGCGAGTTATAAAGTTGGATATAAATAATATTTAACAAAAACTTGCTTAAAAATAAAATGTTTGAAATACTGAAATTAAACTAAATTAATTGTGTCTAACACTTTAGTAGAGAAAAAAGAAAAAGACATAAAAGTCACCAAAGTCTTCAAAATCGTTTTTAGTCGTCATATTAATAACAATAACATTAATAATAATAATACTAATATTACTAAATCTGCTTATATGCAAGCGCTTTATTAAGGTAACAGTTTTTTGGTTTCTTGCTTATATCTCGAAAACAGTTACTCCTATGAATTTTTGTCTTTCTTTCAAAATTAAAGCTGATAAAATATTCTACAAAATAGTTATTTGCATTTTTCATGTAGGACTAACCATAAGCGAGATATAAGTTTGAAAATAATTAATATTTAAAAAAAACTGCTTTAACAGAAAATGTCTTGTGATTTAAAATACACTTAATTTATTAGGTCCAATACTTTATTAGAAGAAAAAGGGGGTGACATATAAGTCACTGAAGTCTTCAGAGTCGATTGTAAATGCTGCATTTTCGTCTTCGTCTCAAACATTGAAAACTGAATTACATTTTTGTTCTGAAACGGTAACAGTTTTCACTTTTGTTTTTTGCTTATATCTCGAAAACAATTACTCCTATCAGTTTTTATTTTTTTTTCAAAATAAAGCTGATAAAATTTTCTACAAAATAGTTATTTGCATTTTTCTTGTAGGGCCAACCATAAGCGAGTTATAAAGTTATATATAAATAATATTTAACAAAAACTTGCTTAAAAATTAAATGTTTGAAATACTGAAATTAAACTAAATTAATTGTGTCTAACACTTTAGTAGGGAAAAAAGAAAAAGACAAAAGTCACCAAAGTCTTCAGAATCGTTTTTAGTCGTCATATTAATAACAATAACATTAATAATAATAATACTAATAGTACTAAATTTGCTTACATGCAAACGCTTAATTCAGGTAACAATTTTTTGGTTTCCTGCTTATATCTCGAAAACAGTTACTCCTATCAATTTTTATTTTTTTACTAAAATTAAAGCTGATAAAATTTCCTACAAAATAGTTAATTGCATTTTTAATGTGGGACTAACCATAAGCGAGATATAAGTTTGAAAATAATTAAAATTTAAAAAAAAGTGCTTCAACAGAAAATGTCTTGTGATTTAAAATACACTTAATTTATTGGGTCCAATACTTTATTAGAAGAAAAAAGAGGTGACAGAAAGGTCACTGAAGTCTTTAGAGTCGTTTGTAAATGCTGCATTTTCGTCTTCGTCTCAAACATTGAAAACTGAATTACATTTTTGTTCAGTAACTGTTACAGTTTTCTTATTGGTTTTTTGCTTATATCTCGAAAACAGTTACTCCTATCAATTTTTATCTTTTTTTTAAAATTAAAGCTGATAAAGCTTCCTACAAAATAGTTATTTGCATTTTTCTTGTAGGACCAACCATAAGCGAGTTATAGAGTTGGATATAAATAATATTTAACAAAAATTTGCTTAAAAATAAAATGTTTGAAATACTGAAATTAAACTAAATTAATTGTGTCTAACACTTTAGTAGAGAAAAAAGAAAAAGACATAAAAGTCACCAAAGTCTTCAGAATCGTTTTTAGTCGTCATATTAATAACAATAACATTAATAATAATAATACTAATAGTACTAAATCTGCTTATATGCAAGCGCTTTATTAAGGTAACAGTTTTTTGGTTTCTTGCTTATATCTCGAAAACAGTTACTCCTATCAATTTTTATCTTTTTTCAAAATTAAAGCTGATAAAATTTCCTACAAAATAGTTATTTGCATTTTTCTTGTAGGACCAACCATAAGCGAGTTATAGAGTTGGATATAAATAATCTTTAACAAAAATTTGCTTTAAAATAAAATGTTTAAAAAACCGAAATTAAACTAAATTAACAGTTTTCGAGATATAAGCAAAAAACCAATAAGAAAACTGTAACTGTTACTGAACAAAAATGTAATTCAGTTTTCAATGTTTGAGACGAAGACGAAAATGCAGCATTTAAAATCGACTCTGAAGACTTCAGTGACTTTTATGTCACCTCCTTTTTCTTCTAATAAACTATTGGACCCAATAAATTAAGTGTATTTTAAATCCCAAGACATTTTCTGTTAAAACACTTTTTTTTTAAATATTAATTATTTTCAAACTTATATCTCGCTTATGGTTAGTCCTACATGAAATATGCAAATTACTATTTTGTAGGAAATTTTATCAGCTTTAATTTTAGTAAAAAGATAAAAATTGATAGGAGTAACTGTTTTCGAGATATAAGCAAGAAACCAAAAATCTGTTACCTTAATTAAGCGCTTGCATATAAGCTAATTTAGTACTAAAAACAACTCTGAAGATTTTGGTGACTTTATGTTTTCTCCTTTTTCCTCTACTAAAGTGTTAGACCCAATTAATTTAGTTTAATATCGGTTTTTCAAACATTTTATTTTAAAGCAAATTTTTGTTAAAGATTATTTATATCCAACTCTATAACTCGCTTATGGTTGGTCCTACAAGAAAAATGCAAATAACGATTTTGTTGGAAATTTTATCAGCTTTAATTTTGAAAGAAAGATAAAAATTGATAGGAGTAACAGTTTTCGAGATATAAGCAAAAAACCAATAAGAAAACTGTAACTGTTACTGAACAAAAATGTAATTCAGTTTTCAATGTTTGAGACGAAGACGAAAATGCAGCATTTAAAATCGACTCTGAAGACTTCAGTGACTTTTATGTCACCTCCTTTTTCTTCTAATAAAGTATTGGACCCAATAAATTAAGTGTATTTTAAATCACAAGACATTTTCTGTTAAAGCACTTTTTTTTAAATATTAGTTATTTTCAAACTTATATCTCGCTTATGGTTAGTCCTACATGAAAAATGCAAATTACTATTTTGTAGGAAATTTTATCAGCTTTAATTTTAGTGAAAAGATAAAAATTGATAGGAGTAACTGTTTTCGAGATATAAGCAAGAAACCAAAAAACTGTTACCTTAATTAAGGGCTTGCATATAAGCTAATTTAGTACTAAAAACAACTCTGAAGACTTTGGTGACTTTTATGTCACCTCCTTTTTCTTCTAATAAAGTATTGAACCCATTAAATTAAGTGTATTTTAAATCACAAGACATTTTCTGTTAAAGCACTTTTTTTTTAAATATTAATTATTTTCAAACTTATATCTCGCTTATGGTTAGTTCTACATAAAAAATGCAAATAACTATTTTGTAGGAAATTTTATCAGCTTTAATTTTAGTAAAAAGATAAAAATTGATAAGAGTAACTGTTTTCGAGATATAAGCAAGAAACTGTTACCTTAATTAAGCGCTTGCAAATAAGCAAATTTAGTAATATTAGTATTATTATTATTATTAATGTTATTGTTATTAATATGACTACTAAAAACGACTCTCAAGACTTTGGTGACTTTTATGTCTTCTCCTTTTTTCTCTACTAAAGTGTTAGTCTTAATTAATTTAGTTTAATTTCGGTTTTTTAAACATTTTATTTTAAAGCAAATTTTTGTTAAAGATTATTTATATCCAACTCTATAACTCGCTTATGGTTGGTCCTACAAAAAAAATGCGAATAACTATTTTGTAGAGAATTTTATCAGCTTTAATTTTGAAAGAAAGATAAAAATTGATAGGAGTAACTGTTTTCGAAATATAAGCAAAAAACCAATAAGAAAACTGTAACTGTTACTAAACAAAAATGTAATTCAGATTTCAATGTTTGAGACAAAGACGAAAATGCAGCATTTAAAATCGACTCTGAAGACTTCAGTGACTTTTATATCTTCTCCTTTTTCTTCTAATAAAGTATTGGACCCATTAAATTAAGTGTATTTTAAATCACAAGACATTTTCTGTTAAAGCACTTTTTTTTTAAATATTAATTATTTTCAAACTTATATCTCGCTTATGGTTAGTCCTACATGAAAAATGCAAATTACTATTTTGTAGGGAATTTTATCAGCTTTAATTTTAGTAAAAAGATAAAAATTGATAGGAGTAACTGTTTTCGAGATATAAGCAAGAAACCAAAAAACTGTTACCTTAATTAAGCGCTTGCATATAAGCAAATTTAGTAATATTAGTATTATTAATATTAATGTTATTGTTATTAATGTGACAACTAAAAACGACTCTTAAGACTTTGGTGACTTTTATGTCTTCTCTTTTTTCCTCTACTAAAGTGTTAGTCTTAATTTAGTTTAATTTCGGTTTTTCAAACATTTTATTTTAAAGCAAATTTTTGTTAAAGATTATTTATATCCAACTCTATAACTCGCTTATGGTTGGTCCTACAAAAAAATGCAAATAACTATTTTGTAGGAAATTTTATCAGCTTTAATTTTAGTGAAAAAGTAAAAATTGATAGGAGTAACTGTTTTCGAGATATAAGCAAAAAACCAAAAAACTGTTACCTTAATTAAGCGTTTGCATATAAGCAAATTTAGTACTATTAGTATTATTATTATTAATGTTATTGTTATTAATATGACGACTAAAGACGACTCTGAAACATTTAGTGACTTTTATGTCTTCTCCTTTTTCCTCTACTAAAGTGTTAGATACAATTAATTTAGTTTAATTCAAGTTTTTCAAGCATTTTATTTTAAAGCAAATTTTTGTTAAATATTATTTATATCCAACTCTATAACTCGTTTATGCTTGGTCCTACAAGAAAAATGTAAATAACTATTTTGTTGGAAATTTTATCAGCTTTAATTTTGAAAGAAAGATAAAAATTGATAGGAGTAACTGTTTTCGAAATATAAGCAAAAAACCAATAAGAAAACTGTAACTGTTACTAAACAAAAATGTAATTCAGATTTCAATGTTTGAGACAAAGACGAAAATGCAGCATTTAAAATCGACTCTGAAGACTTCAGTGACTTTTATGTCTTCTCCTTTTTCTTCTAATAAAGTATTGGACCCATTAAATTAAGTGTATTTTAAATCACAAGACATTTTCTGTTAAAGCACTTTTTTTTTAAATATTAATTATTTTCAAACTTATATCTCGCTTATGGTTAGTCCTACATGAAAAATGCAAATTACTATTTTGTAGGGAATTTTATCAGCTTTAATTTTAGTAAAAAGATAAAAATTGATAGGAGTAACTGTTTTCGAGATATAAGCAAGAAACCAAAAAACTGTTACCTTAATTAAGCGCTTGCATATAAGCAAATTTAGTAATATTAGTATTATTAATATTAATGTTATTGTTATTAATGTGACAACTAAAAACGACTCTTAAGACTTTGGTGACTTTTATGTCTTCTCTTTTTTCCTCTACTAAAGTGTTAGTCTTAATTTAGTTTAATTTCGGTTTTTCAAACATTTTATTTTAAAGCAAATTTTTGTTAAAGATTATTTATATCCAACTCTATAACTCGCTTATGGTTGGTCCTACAAAAAAATGCAAATAACTATTTTGTAGGAAATTTTATCAGCTTTAATTTTAGTGAAAAAGTAAAAATTGATAGGAGTAACTGTTTTCGAGATATAAGCAAAAAACCAAAAAACTGTTACCTTAATTAAGCGTTTGCATATAAGCAAATTTAGTACTATTAGTATTATTATTATTAATGTTATTGTTATTAATATGACGACTAAAGACGACTCTGAAACATTTAGTGACTTTTATGTCTTCTCCTTTTTCCTCTACTAAAGTGTTAGATACAATTAATTTAGTTTAATTCAAGTTTTTCAAGCATTTTATTTTAAAGCAAATTTTTGTTAAATATTATTTATATCCAACTCTATAACTCGTTTATGCTTGGTCCTACAAGAAAAATGTAAATAACTATTTTGTTGGAAATTTTATCAGCTTTAATTTTGAAAGAAAGATAAAATTTGATAGGAGTAACTGTTTTCGAGATATAAGCAAAAAACCAATAAGAAAACTGTAACTGTTACTGAACAAAAATGTAATTCAGTTTTCAATGTTTGAGACGAAGACAAAAATGCAGCATTTAAAAACGACTCTGAAGACTTCAGTGACTTTTATGTCACCTCCTTTTTCTTCTAATATAGTATTGGACCCAATAAATTAAGTGTATTTTATAAATCACAAGACATTTTCTGTTAAAACACTTTTTTTTAATTATTAATTATTTTCAAACTTATATCTCGCTTATGGTTAGTTCTACATGAAAAATGCAAATAACTATTTTGTAGGAAATTTTATCACCTTAATTTTGGTGAAAAAGTAAAAATTGATAGGAGTAACTGTTTTCGAGATATAAGCAAAAAACAAAAAAACTGTTACCTTAATTAAGCGCTTGCATATAAGCAAATTTAGTACTACTAGTATTGTTATTATAAATGTTATTGTTATTAATATGACGACTAAAGACAACTCTAAGACTTTAGTGACTTTTATGTCTCCTCCTTTTTTCTCTACTAAATTGTTAGACACACTTAATTTAGTTTAATTTCAGTTTTTCAAACATTTTATTTTAATGCAAATTTTTGTTAAATATTAAAAACTATTAAATGGCTTATGCATAGAAATGAGAAAACGCTCATGTAACACACAAAATAAGCTCCATTTTTCCTTATTAAAAGTATTATTATTATTATTACTTTTGTTACTATTACTATTATTATTATTATTATTATTATTATTATTGTTATTATTATTATTATTATTATTATTATTATTATTATTATTATTATTATTAACTTTTGTATAGTAAATGTTTTTATACCAGTTTTAAAATGAGTTATTAATTTTATTCAATTTCTTGCCTAAAAACACAGATCACAGATGATCTCTTGCATAGAAATGAGAAAACGCTCATATAACACACAAAATAAGCTTAATTTTTGCTTAGAAAACTAAGCTTACTTTTATTACTATTATTATTATTTTTATTATTATTATTATTATTATTATTATTATTATTATTACTATTATTATTATTATTATTATTATTATTAACTTTTGTATAGTAAATGTTTTTATACCAGTTTTAAAATGAGTTATTAATTTTATTCAATTTCTTGCCTAAAAACACAGATCACAGATGATCTCTTGCATAGAAATGAGAAAACGCTCATATAACACACAAAATAAGCTTCATTTTTGCTTAGAAAACTAAGCTTACTTTTATTACTATTATTATTATTATTATTATTATTATTATTATTACTATTATTATTATTATTATTATTATTATTATTACTATTATTATTATTATTATTATTATTATTATTATTATTATTATTATTATTATTATTATTATTAAAAAATTATATTAAACAGACAGAAAACGTCGTATTCTGACAAAAAAACGAATTACGTTATAGACTTGACGAGAACGGCGTATCTCGGACTCTTATAGGACTCTTATAGGGTCAAAAAGTATCAGTTTGGATTAAAACAAATTATTTTTGTTGACTCTCAGTCTGAATTGTTCATCAGTTCAAACAAAAACGGCTTATTTTAGACGATCTTTTGCTTTGAACATGAAAATATACATCGAACAGACTAAAAACGTATTAATCTGGCATAAAAGAGCAATTTATGTATCACTTTGGATAAAGGCAGCTAATCCTATTCGTTTCATTGCTTAAAATAGACAAAATTGTTAATAAATCAAACAAAAACGCTGTATTCTAGCACAAAATACTAATTACATTAAAGTTTCGACGAGAATAGCTTATTTGGAATGATTCTATGCTTCCAAACGAGTAAATTTTTATTAAACAGACGCCAAACATCATGTTTTGTCCTATAAAGACATTTTATATTGCAGTTTGTATTAAAACAAAATATTTTCGTTGATTCTTTGTTAGAAGCAGCAAACCTAACATTAAAGAATCTGAAAACTTTGTATTCGGACACAAACCACCGAATTTTGTATCAGTTTAGACAAAAACGGTTGATTTTCGACAATATTTTGCTTTGAACAAGAAAACTTATATCAAACTGACTAAAAACGTCTTATTTTAGTACAAAACAAAAGATTTGCGTTATAGTCTTAAAGCTGATTCATGCCACAATTTGGATAAAAACCAATTATTTTCGTTAATTCATTGTTACAAACATGAAACCTTACATCAAAGTAACTGAAAACCCCTTATTCAGGCACAGAAATTGGAATTACGTTTCAGTCTGGACAAAAACTGCTTACTTTAGACAATCCTTTGTTTTGAATACAAAAACTTACATTAAAAAGATTTAAAACGTCTTATTCTGGCTGAAAACTGCAAATTATATATTACTCTAGATAAAAGCAATTTATCCTGATTACTCCTTTACTTAGAATAGAGTAAACTTGTATAAAACTTAATGAAAACTTTAAATTTCGTCTCAAAGAAATAATTTACGTTATAGTTTTGACCAGCACTGTTTATTTCAAACGATTTTATGATTTGAAACTAATGAACTTTTATGGGGCAGATGCAAAACCACATATTACCATATAAAGCGTTGTTTTAAAGCAAAGTATTACCTTTTGCAACAAGAAATTTCACACGTCAAAGAAACTGAAAACATCGTATCCATGCACAAATATCGAATTACGTATCAGTTTAGGCAAATACAGCTTATTTTAAACTATTCCTTGCTATAAACAAGAAAAATTTTATCAAACATATTGAAAATGTCTTATTCTCGAAAATAAGAGCAAATTATGTATCAGTTTTAACAAAAGCGGATTACTCTGTTTGATTCTATGCTTAGAGTAGAGTAAACTACTATAAAACGTAATGAAAACTCTATATTCAAGCACAAAAGAACAAATTACGTTATAGTTTTGACAAAAAAAAATTATTTCGGACGACTACATACTTCGAAGTAAGCAAACTTTAATTGAACAAGTGCAAAAGCTAATACTTTGCTTTAAAATAACGATTTATGTGGTAATATGGTATTTTGCATCTGTCCTATAAAAGTTTACTCGTTTCGCTCCATTGAATCATTCGAAATAAATTATTTTGACACAACAACGAAAATAATTTTTTTGTTCAAACTGTAACATGTCGTTTTTATAAAACGAACTAAGACGTTTGGCATCTGTTTAGTGAAAGTTTTCTCGTTTGGGGGCATAAAATCGTTTGAAATTAACAGTTCTGGTCAAAACTATAACGTAAATTATTTCTTTGAGACGAAATTTAAAGTTTTCATTAACTTTTATACAAGTTTGCTCTATTCTAAGCAAAGGAGTAATCGGGATAAACTACTTTTATCCAAAGTAATACATAATTTGCAGTTTTGAGCCAGAATAAGACGTTTTTAATCTTTTTAATGTAAGTTTTCGTGTTCAAAAGAAAGAATCGTCTAAAATAAGCAATTTGTGTCTAGACTGAAACGTAATTTGATTTTCTGTGACATAAATCGTTTTTTAAAAGCGAAATTAGACGTTTTGCCTCTGTTCAGTGAAAGTATACTGGTTTCAAAGCATAGAATCGTTTGAAATTAACAGTTCTCGTCAAGACTATAACGCAAATCTTTAAAGTGATACAAAGAAATAATTTACGTTATAGTTTTGACCAGAACTCTTAATTTCAAACGATTTTATGCCCCCAAACGAAAAAACTTTCACTAAACAGAAGCCAAACGTCTTAGTTCGTTTTATAAAAGCGACTTATGTTACAGTTTAAACAAAAACAAATTATTTTCGTTTTTGTTGTGTCAAAATAATTTATTTCGAATGATTCAATGAAGCGAAACGAGTAAACTTTTATAGGACAGATGCAAAATACCATTTTACCACATAAATTGTTATTTTAAAGCAAAGTATTAGCTTTTGCACTTGTTCAATTAAAGTTTGCTTTCTTCGAAGTATGTAATCGTCCGAAATATTTTTTTTAGTCAAAACTATAACGTAATTTGTTCTTTTGAGCTTGAATATAGAGTTTTCATTACGTTTTATAGTAGTTTACTCTACTCTAAGCATAGAATCAAACAGAGTAATCCGCTTTTGTTAAAACTGATACATAATTTGCTCTTATTTTCGAGAATAAGACGTTTTCAATATGCTTGATAAAATTTTTCTTGTTTATAGCAAGGAATCGTTTAAAATAAGCTGTATTTGCCTAAACTGATACGTAATTCGATATTTATGTATGGATACGAAGTTTTCAGTTTCTTTGACGTGAAATTTCTTGTTGCAAAAGGTAATAATTTGCTTTAAAACAACGCTTTATATGGTAATATGTGGTTTTGCATCTGCCCCATAAAAGTTCATTAGTTTCGAATCATAAAATCGTTTGAAATAAACAGTGCTGGTCAAAACTATAACGTAAATTATTTCTTTGAGACGAAATTTAAAGTTTTCATTAAGTTTTATACAAGTTTACTCTATTTTAAGTAAAGGAGTAATCAGGATAAATTGCTTTTATCTAGAGTAATATATAATTTGCAGTTTTCAGCCAGAATAAGACGTTTTTAATCTTTTTAATGTAAGTTTTTATATTCAAAACAAAGGATCGTCTAAAGTAAGCAGTTTTTGTCCAGACTGAAACGTAATTCGAATTTCTGTGCCTGAATAAGGGGTTTTCAGTTACTTTGATGTAAGGTTTATGTTTGTAACAATGAATTAACGAAAATAATTGGTTTTTATCCAAACTGTGGCATGAATCGTTTTTAAAAGGCGAAATAAGATGTTTTTCCTCTGTACAGTGAAAGTTTACTCGTTTCAAAGCATAGAACCGTTTGAAATTAACAGCTCTCGTTAAGACTATAACGCAAATCTTTTGTTTTGTGCTAAAATAAGACGTTTTTAGTCAGTTTGATATAAGTTTTCTTGTTCAAAGCAAAATATTGTCGAAAATCAACGGTTTTTGTCTAAACTGATACAAAATTCGGTGGTTTGTGTCCGAATACAAAGTTTTCAGATTCTTTAATGTTAGGTTTGCTGCTTCTAACAAAGAATCAACGAAAATATTTTGTTTTAATACAAACTGCAATATAAAATGTCTTTATAGGACAAAACATGATGTTTGGCATCTGTTTAATAAAAATTTACTCGTTTGGAAGCATGAATCATTCCAAATAAGCTATTCTCGTCGAAACTATAATG
>NC_087398.1:19717500-19720000 GCF_031307605.1 Tribolium castaneum
GAAAACAGTTACTCCTATCAATTTTTCCTTTTTCACCAAAATTAAAGGTGATAAAATTTTCTACAAAATAGTTATTTGCATTTTTCATGTAGAACTAACCATAAGCGAGATATAAGTTTGAAAATAATTAATAATTAAAAAAAAGTGTTTTAACAGAAAATGTCTTGTGATTTAAAATACACTTAATTTATTGGGTCCAATACTTTATTAGAAGAAAAAGGAGGTGACATAAAAGTCACTGAAGTCTTCAGAGTCGTTTTTAAATGCTGCATTTTTGTCTAAATCTCAAACATTGAAAACTGAATTTCATTTTTGTTCAGTAACAGTTACAGTTTTCTTATTGGTTTTTTGCTTATATCTCGAAAACAGTTCCTCCTATCAAATTTTATCTTTCTTTCAAAATTAAAGCTGATAAAATTTCCAACAAAATAGTTATTTACATTTTTCTTGTAGGACCAAGCATAAACGAGTTATAGAGTTGGATATAAATAATATTTAACAAAAATTTGCTTTAAAATAAAATGTTTGAAAAACCGAAATTAAACTAAATTAATTGTGTCTAACACTTTAGTAGAGGAAAAAGAAGAAGACATAAAAGTCACCAAAGTTTTCAGAGTTGTTTTTAGTACTAAATTTGCTTATATGCAAGCCCTTAATTAAGGTAACAGTTTTTTGGTTTCTTGCTTATATCTCGAAAACAGTTACTCCTACCAATTTTTATCTTTTCACTAAAATTAAAGTTGATAAAATTTCCTACAAAATAGTTATTTGCATTTTTCATGTAGGACTAACCATAAGCGAGATATAAGTTTGAAAATAATTGATATTTAAAAAAAAATGTGCTTTAACAGAAAATGTCTTGTGATTTAAAATACACTTAATTTATTGGGTCCAATACTTTATTAGAAGAAAAAGGAGGTAACAAAAATGTCACTGAAGTTTTTAGAGTCGTTTGTAAATGATGCATTTTCGTCTTCGTCTCAAATATTGAAAACTGAATTACATTTTTGTTCAGTAACTGTAACAGTTTTCACTTTGGTTTTTTGCTTATATCTCGAAAACATTTACTCTTATCAATTTTTATCTTTCTTTCAAAATTAAAGCTGATAAAATTTCCTACAAAATAGTTACATGCATTTCTTTTGTAGGACCTACCGTAAGCGAGTTAAAGAGTTAGATATAAATAACCTTTAACAAAAATTTGCTTTAAAATTAAATGTTTGAAAAACTGAAATTAAACTAAATTAATTGTGTCTAACACTATAGTAGAGGAAAAAGGAAAAGACATAAAAGTCACTAAAGGTTTCAGAGTCGTCTTTAGTCGTCATATTAATAACAATAACATTAATAATAATAATGCTAATAGTACTATATTTGCTTATATGCAAGCGCTTAATTAAGATAACAGATTTTGGTTTCTTGCTTATATCTCGAAAACAGTTACTCCTATCAATTTTTATTTTTTTACTAAAATTAAAGCTGATAAAATTTCCTACAAAATAGTTATTTGCATTTTTCATGTAGGACTAACCATAAGCGAGATATAAGTTTGATAATAATTAATATTTAAAAAAAAAGTGCTTTAACAGAAAATGCCTTGTGATTTAAAATACAATAAAAACATTTACTATACAAAAGTTATAATTGGTTTTTAATAATAATAATAATAATAATAATAATAATAATAATAATAATAATAATAATAATAATAATAATAATAATAATAATACTTATAATAATAAATTTCTTTCTAAATTAACTTATATTAAACAGGCAGAAAACGTCGTATTCTGACACAAAAAAACGAATTACGTTATAGACTTGACGAGAACGGCTTATCTCGGACTCTTATAGGACTCTTATAGGGTCAAAAAGTATCAGTTTGGATTAAAACAAATTATTTTTGTTGAGTCTCCGTCTGAATTGTTTACCAGTTCAAACAAAAACGGCTTATTTTAGACGATCTTTTGCTTTGAACAAGAAAACTTACATCGAACAGACTAAAAACGTATTAATCTGGCATAAAAGAGCAATTTATTTTAACAAAAGCGGATTACTCTGTTTGATTCTATGCTTAGAGTAGAGTAAACTACTATAAAACGTAATGAAAACTCTATATTCAAGCACAAAAGAACAAATTACGTTATAGTTTTGACAAAAAAAAATTATTTCGGACGACTACATACTTCGAAGTAAGCAAACTTTAATTGAACAAGTGCAAAAGCTAATACTTTGCTTTAAAATAACGATTTATGTGGTAATATGGTATTTTGCATCTGTCCTATAAAAGTTTACTCGTTTCGCTCCATTGAATCATTCGAAATAAATTATTTTGACACAACAACGAAAATAATTTTTTTGTTCAAACTGTAACATGTCGTTTTTATAAAACGAACTAAGACGTTTGGCATCTGTTTAGTGAAAGTTTTCTCGTTTGGGGGCATAAAATCGTTTGAAATTAACAGTTCTGGTCAAAACTATAACGTAAATTATTTCTTTG
>NC_087398.1:19725000-19742500 GCF_031307605.1 Tribolium castaneum
TTGTAGGACCTACCGTAAGCGAGTTAAAGAGTTAGATATAAATAACCTTTAACAAAAATTTGCTTTAAAATTAAATGTTTGAAAAACTGAAATTAAACTAAATTAATTGTGTCTAACACTATAGTAGAGGAAAAAGGAAAAGACATAAAAGTCACTAAAGGTTTCAGAGTCGTCTTTAGTCGTCATATTAATAACAATAACATTAATAATAATAATGCTAATAGTACTATATTTGCTTATATGCAAGCGCTTAATTAAGATAACAGATTTTGGTTTCTTGCTTATATCTCGAAAACAGTTACTCCTATCAATTTTTATTTTTTTACTAAAATTAAAGCTGATAAAATTTCCTACAAAATAGTTATTTGCATTTTTCATGTAGGACTAACCATAAGCGAGATATAAGTTTGATAATAATTAATATTTAAAAAAAAAGTGCTTTAACAGAAAATGCCTTGTGATTTAAAATACAATAAAAACATTTACTATACAAAAGTTATAATTGGTTTTTAATAATAATAATAATAATAATAATAATAATAATAATAATAATAATAATAATAATAATAATAATAATAATACTTATAATAATAAATTTCTTTCTAAATTAACTTATATTAAACAGGCAGAAAACGTCGTATTCTGACACAAAAAAACGAATTACGTTATAGACTTGACGAGAACGGCTTATCTCGGACTCTTATAGGACTCTTATAGGGTCAAAAAGTATCAGTTTGGATTAAAACAAATTATTTTTGTTGAGTCTCCGTCTGAATTGTTTACCAGTTCAAACAAAAACGGCTTATTTTAGACGATCTTTTGCTTTGAACAAGAAAACTTACATCGAACAGACTAAAAACGTATTAATCTGGCATAAAAGAGCAATTTATGTATCACTTTGGATAAAGGCAGCTAATCCTATTCGTTTCATTGCTTAAAATAGACAAAATTGTTAATAAATCTAACAAAAACGCTGTATTCTAGCACAAAATACTAATTACATTATAGTTTCGACGAGTATAGCTTATTTCGAATGATTCTATGCTTCCAAACGAGTAATTTTTTTTTAAACAGTTGCCAAACATCATGTTTTGTCCTATAAAGACATTTTATATTGCAGTTTGTATTACATCAAAGTAACTGAAAACCCCTTATTCTGGCACAGCAATTCGAATTACGTTTCAGTCTGGACAAAAACTGCTTACTTTAGACGATCCTTTGTTTTGAATACAAAAACTTACATTAAAATGATTAAAAACGTCTTATTCTGGCCGAAAACTGCAAATTATATATTACTCTAGATAAAAGCAATTTATCCTGATTACTCCTTTACTTAGAATAGAATAAACTTGTATAAAACTTAATGAAAACTTTAAATTTCGTCTCAAAGAAATAATTTACGTTATAGTTTTGACCAGCACTGTTTATTTCAAACAATTTTATGATTCGAAACTAATGAACTTTTATGGGGCAAATGCAAAACCACATATTACCATATAAAGCGTTGTTTTAAAGCAAATTATTACCTTTTGCAACAAGAAATTTCACGTCAAAGAAACTGAAAACATCGTATCCATGCACAAATATCGAATTACGTATCAGTTTAGGCAAATACAGCTTATTTTAAACGATTCCTTGCTATAAACAATTATTATTTATTAATAAACAATTATTTTATTAATTATTTTCAATCTTATATCTCGCTTATGGTTAGTCCTACATAAAAAATGCAAATAACTATTTTGTAGGAAATTTTATCAGCTTGAATTTTAGTAAAAAGATAAAAATTGATAAGAGTAACTGTTTTCGAGATATGAGCAAGAAACCAAAACACTGTTACCTTAATTAAGCGTTTGCATATAAGCAAATTTAGTACTATTAATATTATTATTATTAATGTTATTGTTATTAATATGACGATTAAAGACAACTTTGAAACCTTTAGTGACTTTTATGTCTTCTTCTTTTTCCTCTACTAAAGTGTTAGACACAATTAAATTAGTTTAATTTCAGTTTTTCAAACATTTTATTTTAAAGCAAATTTTTGTTAAATATTATTTATATCCAACTCTATAACTCGCTTATGGTTGGTCCTACAAGAAAAATGCAAATAACTATTTTGTAGGAAGTTTTATCAGCTTTAATTTTGAAAAAAAGATAAAAATTGATAAAAGTAACTGTTTTCGAGATATAAGCAAAAAACCAATAAGAAAACTGTGACTGTTACTGAACAAAAATGTAATTCGGTTTTCAATGTTTGCGACGACGACGAAACTGCAGCATTTAAAAACGACTCTGAAGACTTCAGTGATTTTTATGTCACTTCCTTTTTCTTCTAATAAAGTATTGGACCCAATAAATTAAGTGTATTTTAAATCACAAGACATTTTCTGTTAAAGCACTTTTTTTTTAAATATTAATTATTTTCAATCATATATCTCGCTTATGGTTAGTCCTACATGAAAAATGCAAATAACTATTTTGTAGGAAATTTTATCAGCTTGAATTTTAGTGAAAAGATAAAAATTGATAGGAGTAACTGTTTTCGAGATATAAGCAAGAAACCAAAACACTGTTACCTTAATTAAGCGTTTGCATATAAGCAAATTTAGTACTATTAGTATTATTATTATTAATGTTATTGTTATTAATATGACAACTAAAGACAACTCTGAAACCTTTAGTGACTTTTATGTCTTTTCCTTTTTCCTCTACTAAAGTGTTAGACACAATTAAATTAGTTTAATTTCAGTTTTTCAAACATTTTATTTTAAAGCAAATTTTTGTTAAATATTATTTATATCCAACTCTATAACTCGTTTATGGTTGGTCCTACAAGAAAAATGCAAATAACTATTTTGAAGGAAATGTTATCAGCTTTAATTTTGAAAAAAAGACAAAAATTTATAGGAGTAACTGTTTTCGAGATATAAGCAAGAAACCAAAAAACTGTTACCTTAATAAAGCGCTTGCATATAAGCAGATTTAGTACTATTAGTATTATTATTATTAATGTTATTGTTATTAATATGACGACTAAAAACGATTCTGAAGACTTTGGTGACTTTTATGTCTTTTTCTTTTTTCTCTACTAAAGTGTTTGACACAATTAATTTAGTTTAATTTCAGTATTTCAAACATTTTATTTTTAAGCAAGTTTTTGTTAAATATTATTTATATCCAACTTTATAACTCGCTTATGGTTGGTCCTACAAGAAAAATGCAAATAACTATTTTGTAGGAAATGTTATCAGCTTTAATTTTGAAAGAAAGATAAAAATTGATAAGAGTAACTGTTTTCGAGATATAAGCAAAAAACCAAAGTAAAAACTGTTACCGTTTCAGAACAAAAATGTAATTCAGTTTTCAATGTTTGAGACGAAGACGAAAATGCAGCATTTAAAATCGACTCTGAAGACTTCAGTGACTTATATGTCACCCCCTTATTTTCTAATAAAGTATTGGACCTAATAAATTAAGTGTATTTTAAATCACAAGACATTTTCTGTTAAAGCACTTCTTTTTTAAATATTAATTATTTTCAATCTTATATCTCGCTTATGGTTAGTCCTACATAAAAAATGCAAATAATTATTTTGTAGGAAATTTTATCAGCTTAAATTTTAGTAAAAAGATAAAAATTGATAGGAGTAACTGTTTTCGAGATATGAGCAAGAAACCAAAACACTGTTACCTTAATTAAGCGTTTGCATATAAGCAAATTTAGTACTATTAGTATTATTATTATTAATGTTATTGTTATTAATATGACGATTAAAGACAACTTTGAAACCTTTAGTGACTTTTATGTCTTCTTCTTTTTCCTCTACTAAAGTGTTAGACACAATTAAATTAGTTTAATTTCAGTTTTTCAAACATTTTATTTTAAAGCAAATTTTTGTTAAATATTATTTATATCCAACTCTATAACTCGCTTATGGTTGGTCCTACAAGAAAAATGCAAATAACTATTTTGTAAGAAATTTTATCAGCTTTAATTTTAAAAAAAAGATAAAAATTGATAGGAGTAACTGTTTTCGAGATATAAGCAAGAAACCAAAAAACTGTTACCTTAATAAAGCGCTTGCATATAAGCAGATTTAGTACTATTAGTATTATTATTATTAATGTTATTGTTATTAATATGACGACTAAAAACGATTCTGAAGACTTTGGTGACTTTTATGTCTTTTTCTTTTTTCTCTACTAAAGTGTTTGACTCAATTAATTTAGTTTAATTTCGGTTTTTCAAACATTTTATTTAAAGCAAATTTTTGTTAAATATTATTTATATCCAACTCTATAACTCGCTTATGGTTGGTCCTACAAGAAAAATGCAAATAACTATTTTGTAGGAAGCTTTATCAGCTTTAATTTTAAAAGAAAGATAAAAATTGATAGGAGTAACTGTTTTCGAGATATAAGCAAAAAACCAATAAGAAAACTGTAACAGTTACTGAACAAAAATGTAATTCAGTTTTCAATGTTTGAGACGAAGACGAAAATGCAGCATTTACAAACGACTCTAAAGACTTCAGTGACCTTTCTGTCACCTCTTTTTTCTTCTAACAAAGTATTGGACCCAATAAATTAAGTGTATTTTAAATCACAAGACATTTTCTGTTGAAGCACTTTTTTTTTAATTTTAATTATTTTCAATCTTATATCTCGCTTATGGTTAGTCCTACATAAAAAATGCAAATAACTATTTTGTAGGAAATTTTATCAGCTTGAATTTTAGTAAAAAGATAAAAATTGATAGAAGTAACTGTTTTCGAGATATGAGCAAGAAACCAAAACACTGTTACCTTAATTAAGCGTTTGCATATAAGCAAATTTAGTACTATTAGTATTATTATTATTAATGTTATTGTTATTAATATGACGATTAAAGACAACTTTGAAATCTTTAGTAACTTTTATGTCTTCTTCTTTTTCCTCTACTAAAGTGTTAGACACAATTAAATTAGTTTAATTTCAGTTTTTCAAACATTTTATTTTAAAGCAAATTTTTGTTAAATATTATTTATATCCAACTCTATAACTCGCTTATGGTTGGTCCTACAAGAAAAATGCAAATAACTATTTTGTAGGAAATTTTATCAGCTTTAATTTTGAAAGAAAGATAAAAATTGATATGAGTAACTGTTTTCGAGATTTAAGCAAAAAACCAATAAGAAAACTGTGACTGTTACTGAACAAAAATGTAATTCGGTTTTCAATGTTTGAGACGAAGACGAAACTGCAGCATTTAAAAACGACTCTGAAGACTTCAGTGACTTTTATGTCACTTCCTTTTTCTTCTAATAAAGTATTGGACCCAATAAATTAAGTGTATTTTAAATCACAAGACATTTTCTGTTAAAGCACTTTTTTTTTAAATATTAATTATTTTCAATTATATTTAGTTTTCAATGTTTGAGACGAAGACGAAAATGCAGCATTTAAAATCGACTCTGAAGACTTCAGTGACTTTTATGTCACCTCCTTTTTCTTCTAATAAAGTATTGGACCCAATAAATTAAGTGTATTTTAAATCATAAGACATTTTCTGTTAAAGCACTTTTTTTTTAAATATTAATTATTTTCAAACTTATATCTCGTTTATGGTTAGTTCTACATGAAAAATGCAAATTACTATTTTGTAGAAAATTTTATCTGCTTTAATTTTAGTAAAAACATAAAAATTGATAGGAGTAACTGTTTTCGAGAGATAAGCAAGAAACCAAAAAACTGTTACCTTAAATAAGCGCTTGCATTTAAGCAAATTTAGTACTAAAAACAACTCTGAAGACTTTGGTGACTTTTATGTCTTCTCTTTTTTTCTCTACTAAAGTGTTAGACCCAATTAAATTAGTTTAATATCGGTTTTTCAAACATTTTATTTTAAAGCAAATTTTTGTTAAAGATTATTTATATCCAACTCTATAACTCGCTTATGGTTGGTCTTACAAAAAAATGCAAATAACTATTTTGTAGGAAATTTTATCAGCTTTAATTTTGAAAAAAAGATAAAAATTGATAGGAGTAACTGTTTTCGAGATATAAGGAAGAAACCAAAATACTGTTACCTTAATTAAGCGTTTGCATATAAGCAAATTTAGTACTATTAGTATTATTATTATTAATGTTATTGTTAATAATATGACGACTAAAGACGACTCTGAAACATTTAGTGACTTTTATGTCTTCTCCTTTTTCTTCTACTAAAGTGTTAGACACAATTAATTTAGTTAAATTCCGGTTTTTCAAGCATTTTATTTTAAAGCAAATTTTTGTTAAATATTATTTATATCCAACTCTATAACTCGTTTATGCTTGGTCCTACAAGAAAAATGTAAATAACTATTTTGTTCGAAATTTTATCAGCTTTAATTTTGGAAGAAAGATAAAATTTGATAAGAGTAACAGTTTTCGAGATATAAGCAAAAAACCAATGAGAAAACTGTAACTGTTACTGAACAAAAATGTAATTCAGTTTTCAATGTTTGAGACGAAGACGAAAATGCAGCATTTAAAAACGACTCTGAAGACTTCAGTGTCTTTTATGTCACCTCCTTTTTCTTTTAATAAAGTATAGAAATCAATAAATTAAGTGTATTTTAAATCACAAGTCATTTTCTGTTAAAGCACTTTTTTTTAAATATTTATTATTTTCAAACTTATATCTCGCTTAAGGTTAGTCCTACATGAAAAATGCAAATAACCATTTTGTAGGGAATTTTATCAGCTTAAATTTTAGTAAAAAGATAAAAATTGATAGGAGTAACTGTTTTCGAGATATAAGCAAGAAACCAAAAAACTGTTACCTTAATTAAGCGTTTGCATATAAGCAAATTTAGTACGATTAGTATTATTATTATTAATGTTATTGTTATTAATATAACAATTAAAGACAACTCTGAAATCTTTAGTGACTTTTATGTCTTCTTCTTTTTCCTCTACTTAAGTGTTAGACACAATTAATTTAGTTTAATTTCAGTATTTCAAACATTTTATTTTAAAGCAAATTTTTGTTAAATATTATTTAAATCCATCTCTGTTTATTGCATTTTTTTTGTAGGACCAACCATAAGCGAGTTATAGAGTTGGATATAAATAATCTTTAACAAAAATTTGATATAAAATAAAATGTTTGAAAAACCGAAATTAAACTAAATTAATATTAAAATAATTATTAATATTATTATTATTAAAAACCGACTATAACTTTTGTATAGTAAATGTTTTTATACCAGTTTTAAAATGAGTTTTTAATTTTAGACAATTTCTTGCCTAAAAACAGATCACAGATGATCTCTTGCATAGAAATGAGAAAACGCTCAGATAACTCAAAATAAGCTTCATTTTTTCTTAGAAAAACTAAGCTTTAATTTAGAAAGAAATTCATTATTATAAGTATTATTATTATTATTATTATTATTATTATTATTATTATTATTATTATTATTATTATTATTATTATTATTAAAAACCGATTATAACTTTTGTATAGTAAATGTTTTTATTGTATTTTAAATCACAAGGCATTTTCTGTTAAAGCACTTTTTTTTTAAATATTAATTATTATCAAACTTATATCTCGCTTATGGTTAGTCCTACATGAAAAATGCAAATAACTATTTTGTAGGAAATTTTATCAGCTTTAATTTTAGTAAAAAGATAAAAATTGATAGGAGTAACTGTTTTCGAGATATAAGCAAGAAACCAAAAAACTGTTACCTTAATTAAGCGCTTGCATATAAGCAAATATAGTACTATTAGCATTATTATTATTAATGTTATTGTTATTAATATGACGACTAAAGACGACTCTGAAACCTTTAGTGACTTTTATGTCTTTTCCTTTTTCCTCTACTAAAGTGTTAGATAAGTTTGAAAATAATTAATAATTAAAAAAAGTGTTTTAACAGAAAATGTCTTGTGATTTATAAAATACACTTAATTTATTGGGTCCAATACTATATTAGAAGAAAAAGGAAGTGACATAAAAGTCACTGAAGTCTTCAGAGTCGTTTTTAAATGCTGCAGTTTCGTCTTCGTCTCAAACATTAAAAAACGAATTACATTTTTGTTCAGTAACAGTCACAGTTTTCTTATTGGTTTTTTGCTTATATCTCGAAAACAGTTACTCCTATCAATTTTTATCTTTCTTTTAAAATTAAAGCTGATAAAGCTTCCTACAAAATAGTTATTTGCATTTTTCTTGTAGAACCAACCATAAGCGAGTTATAGAGTTGGATATAAATAATATTTAACAAAAATTTGCTTTAAATAAAATGTTTGAAAAACCGAAATTAAACTAAATTAATTGAGTCTAACACTTTAGTAGAGACAAAAGAAAAAGACATAAAAGTCACCAAAGTCTTCAGAATCGTTTTTAGTCGTCATATTAATAACAATAACATTAATAATAATAATACTAATAGTACTAAATCTGCTTATATGCAAGCGCTTTATTAAGGTAACAGTTTTTTGGTTTCTTGCTTATATCTCGAAAACAGTTACTCCTATGTATTTTTGTCTTTCTTTCAAAATTAAAGCTGATAAAATATTCTACAAAATAGTTATTTGCATTTTTCTTGTAGGACCAACCATAAGCGAGTTATAGAGTTGGATATAAATAATATTTAACAAAAATTTGCTTTAAAATAAAATGTTTGAAAAACTGAAATTAAACTAATTTAACTGTGTCTAACACTTTAGTAGAGAAAAAAGGAAAAAACATAAAAGTCACTAAAGGTTTCAGAGTTGTCTTTAGTTGTCATATTAATAACAATAACATTAATAATAATAATACTAATAGTACAAAATTTGGTTATATGCAAACGCTTAATTAAGGTAACAGTGTTTTGGTTTCTTGCTTATATCTCGAAAACAGTTACTTCTATCAATTTTTATCTTTTTACTAAAATTCAAGCTGATAAAATTTCCTACAAAATAGTTATTTGCATTTTTCATGTAGGACTAACCATAAGCGAGATATATGATTGAAAATAATTAATATTTAAAAAAAAAGTGCTTTAACAGAAAATGTCTTGTGATTTAAAATACACTTAATTTATTGGGTCCAATACTTTATTACAAGAAAAAGGAAGTGACATAAAAGTGATTTAAAATACACTTAATTTATTGAGTCCAATACTTTATTAGAAAAAAAAGGAGGTGACTTAAAAGTCACTGAAGTTTTCAGAGTCGTTTTTAAATGCTGCATTTTCGTCTTCGTCTCAAACATTGAAAACTGAATTACATTTTTGTTCAGTAACGGTTACAATTTTCACTTTGGTTTTTTGCTTATATCTCGAAAACAGTTACTCCTATAAATTTTTATCTTTTCTTTAAAATTAAAGCTGATAAAATTTCCTACAAAATAGTTTTTAACATTTTTTTTGTAGGACCAACCATAAGCGAGTTATAGAGTTGGATATAAATAATCTTTAAGAAAAATTTGCTTTAAAATAAAATGTTTGAAAAACTGTAATTAAACTAATTTAATTGTGTCTAACACATTAGTAGAGGAAAAAGAAGAAGACATTATTATTATTATTATTATTATTATTATTATTATTATTATTAATATTATTATTTTGCCCGCGATGGGTACCGATTCAGACGGTGAGGGCGACAGCTCCAAAAATAACACTCGAAACTCTAATAATTGCAAAATTTGCGAAGAGAAAGTCCGTTCTGGCAGTGGTATAAAGTGCAACAGACCCAAATGTTCGGTAGTTTTGCATTCAAAGTGCTTTGAAATGCTGGCAAAAGTAGTTTTTGTTGATCGTCAATCGTGGATGTGTAAAGAATGTGTCGGGAAGTGCAAGGACAATCCAAATACTGAATTAAAGTTACTGAAAATTTAAAATGAAGGTTTAATACGTGAAAAACAGCTTCTAGAAAAACTCCTTGCTGAAATGGAATACTCTAGTCAGCTTATGAAAGATAAAATCGAAGATTATCAAAATGTCATTGAAGGTTTAAATCGCGATACGATATCGAGTAAAAACTCGCCTTCATGTTCTTATAGCAGCGCGTTGAAAAAATCTAAATCTAACCATTCTTCAGCTGATGTGCTTATATTAAAATCGTCTGATCAAAATAAAAATAGTGCTCAAATCGAGAAAAATATTAAAAATATGTGTAACGAATCCGATTTAAAAATAAATGTAAATGGTACAAAGCATATAAAAAGTGGTTTATTAATAAATTGTGAAAATAAAGAGTCCTTGAGCAAATTAAAGGACTTAGTTTCTTCGAAAGGCAACTCATCCTACACAGCTTCAGTACCTGGTAAATTTAACCCTCGTCTAAAAATTTATAATGTTCCTGCTGAAGATGCAACTCAACCTGGGCTTGTGGAAGATTATCTCTAGAAATGATCTTAATGCTTCCATTGAGGATATTAAAGTAGTTGCCAAAATCAAAAACAAAAAAGATTATAACATTATTATTAAAGTTACACCGTTTCTCTTTAAAAATATTATCGAAAGGGGTTCGCTATATATCGGTTGGCATAAATCTAATATAGCTGAATGTTTCAACTTAATAAAATGCTACAAATGTTGCAAATACGGTCATACCAAGAACAAATGTACTTCACAAGTAGCTATCTGTCCCAAATGTAGCGGATCCCACAAAATGAAAGATTGTGAAACAGAAAGATTATGTTGTCCAAATTGTACATTCTCAAATTCTCGGTTTAAATTGCAATTAACTACTGATCATACAGCAAATGATTTATCTTGTCATACGTATCAACACATATTGAATCTTGTAAAGCAAAAGACTAATTATTGTTAACTAATATTAAAATTTATAATTTTATTTTTTCTTCTCCTCTTATTTTATTCTCTTTTATGGATCACAACTTTAAAATTGCTCATGTGAATGCTAGATCTTTATTTACTGGCTTTGATGCTTTTAGAGATAGTATTCTAGAGAATGATTTTGATATAATGGGTGTGTCAGAAACTTGGTTGACAAGTCAGTTGCCGTCGCAAGCGGTTGACGTACCGGGTTTCAAATTATTAAGACAGGACCGTGTCGCTAGACGGGGTGGTGGTGTAGCTGCATATATTAGAGAAAATATTTCATCTAAAATAGTTGAAAATATAAAAAGTCCTACAGAAATTGAATGTTTATTAGTAGAAATTAAAACCACATTTTGTCATTTTCTTTTGGGGGTTATCTATCGCAGCCCCTCAACTAATATTGGTGTTCTCACGGAGTTTCTAGAAGAGTTATTACCTACTTTACTTCTAAAATATGAAAAATTAATTTTCTTAGGTGACTTAAATATTGACCATACTTTCGAAAACAATGTAATAGATATTTTTGGGTCTTACGATTTTACTCAAATTATTAGTGAACCGACACGTATCTCCAAAACTAGTCAAAAAATTCTAGATGTCATTTATACCAATTTTCCAGATAAGATTATTGCTTCTGGAACTTTAAATGCAGACATTTTTTCCGATCACTGCATCATACACTGTACCTTAAAAGTAAAAGTCACTTTAAACTTCTTAACTTATGTTACCTACAGAGATTACAAATATTTTTTAAAATCCTGCTTCCTCCAAGATTTACAAAATTTAAACTGGGATGATATTTTTTATATAAATGATATTGACTCCAAGTTATACCTTTTTAATTACAATGTTATAAAATTGTTTGACAAACATGCTCCTCTGGTTACTAAAAAACTTACAAAAAAATTCTCACCCTGGTTAACAGAAAATATTAAGAAACTTATGAAAAAAAGAGATGTATCTTTAACCAAATTTAAACTAACTAAACTCGATGCTGATTGGGAAGCATATCGCCAATTTCGAAATTTTTGTGTCTCTGCAATTAAAAAAGAAAAAGCAGCCTTTCTAAACAAAATTAACAATAATAATAAAATGTTATGGAAAACATTAAATAAATTTGGTTTGAGATCTCGTGAGAACACCCATATTCCTTCACATTTAAACGATGTTAACAAAATCAATGATTATTTCTTATCTGTTTTTAATTCAAATCCTCCCCATGATCAAACACTTAATTATTACCTTCAAAGCACTTATAGTAAGGAACTTAAATTTTCACTTCAGCTACCTACCGTAAATGAAATCCATGATATAATTTTTGACCTTCAGTCAAACGCTACAGGTTTTGATGGAATAAATGCCAAGATGCTAAAGTTTTGCAGTCCATTTATTGATAAATATATAACTCACATTCTAAACTGTTGTTTAGAATCTGGTTACTATCCTGTTCATTGGAAAATTACTCTCGTAAAGCCGTTACCAAAAGTAAGCGAACCTCAAAATTATAGTGATCTCAGACCTATTAGTATTATTTCAACCTTATCGAAAATACTTGAAAAAGTAATTTTTAAACAACTTTATACTTTCGTCACTTCCCATAATATTCTTCCACCTTCACAATCTGGTTTTAGAAAAGGTTTTAGTACTAATACATCATTGACAAATATTTTAGACAATATAATTAGAAATACGGATAATGGCTTAAATACAGCATTGATATCACTTGACTTTTCAAAAGCTTTTGACACCATAAATCATGCATTGCTATGTGCTAAACTAAAATTTTTAGGCTTTGATGCAAGTTGTTTAAGATTTTTTTTTCATTACTTAAATGGACGTACCCAAATGGTTTAACTTACTAATTTATTATCATACCGCGGAGCAGTTACATCAGGTGTACCCCAAGGCTCTGTTTTAGGACCCTTATTGTATCTGTTATATACTTTTGACATATCAAACTCTATTCAACATTCAACCATTCATGCATTTGCTGATGATACGCAATTAGAGTACTCTTTTAAGCGCAGCACAGTTGTTGAGGCAAATCGTTGTCTCAATTTTGATCTAGAAGGTATTCAGACTTATTCATTTACTCACAATCTGAAGCTTAATGATGAAAAGTGTTCCTTTATAGTTTTCGGACCTAAATTTGATGATAGTAATCTCGTATCGACTCTCAACATACATTGCGGAAAATCTAAATTAAAGCTTGTCAAAAGTGTAAAACTACTGGGGGTAGTCTTTGATCAAAACTTACGTTTTAAAAATCATGTCTCTCTCTTAGTGAAAAAAAGTTATGTGTGTCTAAGACAACTTTATCAGAATTTTAATATAATAAATTTCAAATTAAGAAAAAAACTATGCGAAATGCTTGTTTTACCGATTATAAATTACTGTCTCACTGTTTTTTATCCTTGTCTTGACTCTAGTTATAAATACCGCTTACAAAAAATTCAAAATAACTGCTGTAGATTCATTTTCAAATTAAAAAAATATGATCATATTTCTGTTAAAATTAAACAAATAATTTGGTTAAAACTCGACTTTCATTTTCAATATCTGATGGCTGTCTTGGTTCACTCTACTCTGTCTACGTCAACACCTCCTTATCTAAAGAAAAAACTTGTACATCGCCGATCTCTGCACAGTGCTAATTTACGTCATGTTTCTCGCTTGTCCATGCCCTGTTTCCGTACAGCCTTGTTCCAGAGGTCTTTTAGTTATAATGCTGTTGTTATTTATAACAATATAGAAAATATTTTTAAATCAAAGCCAGTAAACTTCTTTAAAAAACAAATCAAATTTAAATTTCTGTTACTTTAATGATTATTCTTCTTTTGCTAATACTGTTTTTTCTCTTTTTCACAATCTTATTTTTTGTCTATATTAAGAATGTTTCTATTACTTTTATACCTGTTAATTTACATTTTAAAAATTTTTTCTTTTTTTTTTATTTTCTCTTTGCTTATATTTGTATTTTTTGTTATGTAATTTAAACTTTTTGTTATATGCGAGGTTAAGTGGAGTAGCATTAGCTAGACTTCGCCTCCTCAGTTTTTACTTAAATAAAGGCATTTATTATTATTATTATTATTATTATTATTATTATTATTATTATTATTATTATTAAAAACCGATTATAACTTTTGTATAGTAAATGTTTTTATACCAGTTTTAAAATAAGTTATTAATTTTAGACCATTTCTAGCCTAAAAACACAGATCACAGATGATCTCTTGCATAGAAATGAGAAAACGCTCATATAACACACAAAATAAGCTTCATCTTTGCTTAGAAAACTAAGCTTACTTTTATTACTATTATTATTTTCATTATTATTATTATTATTATTATTATTATTATTATTATTATTATTATTTTTATTATTATTATTATTATTATTATTATTGTTATTATTATTATTATTATTAAAAACTTATATTAAACAGACAGAAAACGTCGTATTCTGACACAAAAAAACGAATTACGTTATAGACTTGACGAGAACGGCGTATTTCGGACTCTTATAGGACTCTTATAGGGTCAAAAAGTATCAGTTTGGATTAAAACAAATTATTTTTGTTGACTCTCAGTCTAAATTGTTCATCAGTTCAAACAAAAACGGCTTATTTTAGACGATCTTTTGCTTTGAACAAAAAAACTTACATCGAACAGACTAAAAACGTATTAATCTGGCATAAAAGAGCAATTTATGTATCACTTTGGATAAAGGCAGCTAATCCTATTCGTTTCATTGCTTAAAATAGACAAAATTGTTAATAAATCTAACAAAAACGCTGTATTCTAGCACAAAATACTAATTACATTATAGTTTCGACGAGAATAGCTTATTTGGAATGATTCATGCTTCCAAACGAGTAAATTTTTATTAAACAGATGCCAAACATCATGTTTTGTCCTGTAAAGACATTTTATATTGCAGTTTGTATTAAAACAAAATATTTTCGTTGATTCTTTGTTAGAAGCAGCAAACCTAACATTAAAGAATCTGAAAACTTTGTATTCGGACACAAACCACCGAATTTTGTATGAGTTTAGACAAAAACCGTTGATTTTCGACAATATTTTGCTTTGAACAAGAAAACTTATATCAAACTGACTAAAAACGTCTTATTTTAGCACAAAACAAAAGATTTGCGTTATAGTCTTAACGAGAGCTGTTAATTTGAAACGGTTCTATGCTTTGAAACGAGTAAACTTTCACTGTACAGAGGAAAAACATCTTATTTCGCCTTTTAAAAACGATTCATGCTACAGTTTGGATAAAAACCAATTATTTTCGTTAATTCATTGTTACAAACATAAACCTTACATCAAAGTAACTGAAAACCCCTTATTCAGGCACAGAAATTCGAATTACGTTTCAGTCTGGACAAAAACTGCTTACTTTAGACGATCCTTTGTTTTGAATACAAAAACTTACATTAAAAAGATTAAAAACGTCTTATTCTGGCTGAAAACTGCAAATTATATATTACTCTAGATAAAAGCAATTTATCCTGATTACTCCTTTACTTAGAATAGAGTAAACTTGTATAAAACTTAATGAAAACTTTAAATTTCGTCTCAAAGAAATAATTTACGTTATAGTTTTGACTAGCACTGTTTATTTCAAACGATTTTATGATTCAAAACTAATGAACTTTTATGGGGCAGTAACAACACCACATATTACCATATAAAGCGTTGTTTTAAAGCAAATTATTACCTTTTGCAACAAGAAATTTCACGTCAAAGAAACTGAAAACTTCGTATCCATACATAAATATCGAATTACGTATCAGTTTAGGCAAATACAGCTTATTTTAAACGATTCCTTGCTATAAACAAGAAAAATTTTATCAAGCATATTGAAAACGTCTTATTCTCGAAAATAAGAGCAAATTATGTATCAGTTTTAACAAAAGCGGATTACTCTGTTTGATTCTATGCTTAGAGTAGAGTAAACTACTATAAAACGTAATGAAAACTCTATATTCAAGCTCAAAAGAACAAATTACGTTATAGTTTGGACTAAAAAAAAATATTTCGGACGATTACATACTTCGAAGTAAGCAAACTTTAATTGAACAAGTGCAAAAGCTAATACTTTGCTTTAAAATAACAATTTATGTGGTAAAATGGTATTTTGCATCTGTCCTATAAAAGTTTACTCGTTTCGCTTCATTGAATCATTCGAAATAAATTATTTTGACACAACAACAACGAAAATAATTTGTTTTTGTTTAAACTGTAACATAAGTCGCTTTTATAAAACGAACTAAGACGTTTGGCTTCTGTTTAGTGAAAGTTTTCTCGTTTGGGGGCATAAAATCGTTTGAAATTAAGAGTTCTGGTCAAAACTATAACGTAAATTATTTCTTTGTATCACTTTAAAGATTTGCGTTATAGTCTTGACGAGAACTGTTAATTTCAAACGATTCTATGCTTTGAAACCAGTATACTTTCACTGAACAGAGGCAAAACGTCTAATTTCGCTTTTAAAAAACGATTTATGTCACAGAAAATCAAATTACGTTTCAGTCTAGACACAAATTGCTTATTTTAGACGATTCTTTCTTTTGAACACGAAAACTTACATTAAAAAGATTAAAAACGTCTTATTCTGGCTCAAAACTGCAAATTATGTATTACTTTGGATAAAAGTAGTTTATCCCGATTACTCCTTTGCTTAGAATAGAGCAAACTTGTATAAAACTTAATGAAAACTTTAAATATCGTCTCAAGGAAATAATTTACGTTATAGTTTTGACCAGAACTGTTAATTTCAAACGATTTTATGCCCCCAAACGAGAAAACTTTCACTAAACAGATGCCAAACGTCTTAGTTCGTTTTATAAAAACGACATGTTACAGTTTGAACAAAAAAATTATTTTCGTTGTTGTGTCAAAATAATTTATTTCGAATGATTCAATGGAGCGAAACGAGTAAACTTTTATAGGACAGATGCAAAATACCATATTACCACATAAATCGTTATTTTAAAGCAAAGTATTAGCTTTTGCACTTGTTCAATTAAAGTTTGCTTACTTCGAAGTATGTAGTCGTCCGAAATAATTTTTTTTTGTCAAAACTATAACGTAATTTGTTCTTTTGAGCTTGAATATAGAGTTTTCATTACGTTTTATAGTAGTTTACTCTACTCTAAGCATAGAATCAAACAGAGTAATCCGCTTTTGTTAAAACTGATACATAATTTGCTCTTATTTTCGAGAATAAGACATTTTCAATATGTTTGATAAAATTTTTCTTGTTTATAGCAAGGAATAGTTTAAAATAAGCTGTATTTGCCTAAACTGATACGTAATTCGATATTTGTGCATGGATACGATGTTTTCAGTTTCTTTGACGTGTGAAATTTCTTGTTGCAAAAGGTAATAATTTGCTTTAAAACAACGCTTTATATGGTAATATGTGGTTTTGCATCTGCCCCATAAGTGTTCATTAGTTTCGAATCATAAAATCGTTTGAAATAAACAGTGCTGGTCAAAACTATAACGTAAATTATTTCTTTGAGACGAAATTTAAAGTTTTCATTAAGTTTTATACAAGTTTACTCTATTCTAAGTAAAGGAGTAATCAGGATAAATTGCTTTTATCTAGAGTAATATATAATTTGCAGTTTTCAGCCAGAATAAGACGTTTTTAATCTTTTTAATGTAAGTTTTTG